>NC_084581.2:1445000-1605000 GCF_033978685.3 Nerophis lumbriciformis
TTAACCGGCACTGACGTCTGGTCTGCAGAATACAAAAACAAAATGTCCAAGTAAGCATGTTAAAAGGTCCATTAATAATAGTAATTATAAAAATAATAGAGCAAGAAGATACTTTTCAGTGCACCTACCATTGTAGACTGAAGGGGGCGACATTATCCACGTGATGAGCAAAGTCCACTTGTGTCTGTCCCTCAGCCACAGGAGCGGCTTGACCTTAATGACAGACCATACAAGTCTTCATCATGTTTGTGGGGAAGGCAGCGGCGTCTAGGTTACACATGGGGTTAGCCATATATATTATTTGGGGGGATTACTGTGTAATGGATGCAAGCTCCGGCATCTAAAACCGTTTTAGCATCTGGCTCTTAGCCTCCACTAGGAAATTAGGTTTAAGTTAAGGTCCCCGTCAATAGGAGCAAAGTAGCATCGGGCTAATATTTCCATCTTCAGCAGTGGCGAACAAGTGTTGCCCATTGACTTATTGATTAGACAGTATAATGTATCATTATACAGTGAGGGCCTGCCATCGACCCCCCATCTGTCTCTCTTTCTCACATAACCCACCATCCATCATCATTCATCAGGAGGTTCACTGCCTTTCTTGTTGTTCCCTCCTTCGTTTTTTCTCATTTCTGGTCAGTTTAGTTTGGATGAAAAAAAGGGTGTGATTGTAAGAGAACGGGACGAGATGAGCGTTGTGGCGTATTAATGAAATTAGCACCGTAGTGGGTTTGGGAGTATCAGGCGCCAGGCACCAGGGCTGGGCCAGGGTTAATTAGCTGGCAGCAGGCCTCTAATTGGGTCAGGACCGTGTCAGGCCTCTGGCTCTGGCCCTACAGGGATTGGATTACACCGTCAGGGGACAGACAGTAGGGATGGGGGGAGTAGTGGCGGGTTTGCTTGGAGGGAAGTTTTTTTGGTGGCGGCGAGGATGGCAAGGGAGCTGGAGGATGAGGTGGAGCGAGAGGGAGGAGTGCCTAATCTACCAGCAGAAGGCGCGGACAGGAGGAGGCGGGAGGGCCAACACCCCTTTTAGGATGGATTGGAGTGTGTCTGGGGGGCCCGGGGGGTTGGTTGCTGTGAAAGCGGGGCAGGTGGTTAAGCTTGATATGTGTTGCCATGGCAATGGCAGAGTGGTGTGACACCACATGGGATTTGCTCGCGTTGTTGAGGCGTGGTCTCGATGTCGTACTTGTGTTCCACGTCGCACATTGTTTCATTTTTATTCAACCAAAATTTGTTAGGCTTCATTTACAACTTCTTCCCACTTGATTAGGTATGTTCAAATCCGCGCTAATCTTTGTATGTGTATTGTAATGCAATAGAGCTGTGGACGTCACGTGACTAGTTTTGTTTCATTGCCATGTAGGCAGGAGGCGCAGCAGCTAAAAGGGACAATGTCAGCGTAATGGCTTCAGAGTTAACTGCACAACCAAATGGATATTAAACGATACAACATCAAACCTAACTGGTTAAACATAAACCTACCAATATGGCGTTGTTCTGGTATTGACGGACGTATGCTGAGATGCGTGATATCATCTCCTGGAGCTCTGTATCAACCAGGGGAAAAAAATAAAGCCCAAATTAATTGATGATGTTATCTAGGTATTCTTTAATGTAGTTTTTGTTTATTACCTCTGCCAGGAGGTTTTATATTCACTAGAGTTTGTCTGTCAGTTAGTTAGCAACATTGCTCCTCGAGTTATCACCATATTTTCATGAAACTGACAGGGAATGTCAGAAATGGGATAAGGAACAAGTGATTACATTTTGTGCCTCTGCCAGATTCATTGCTGAATTCAGAATTCTTTACTATTGGGAGATAGAACCTGTCGGAGGTCTGCGCTCTCTGAATACTTTTTCTAGTTGTTTCTTACTTTTATTATATTTAATGCCCATCTGTGGCTTAAGTCTTTCTAAATAGTTCCTTTGAAGTTTCTTTTTCCAGTTTGCTCACGTTTATGCCCAGTGGTCCTATATTTCTTCACAGGCATGTAGCTTAATAGGTCATAAGCGCAGTGATGGGTCCAGACAAGCTACCGAAGCCTTAAAAAAAACCACTTCATTCATCATCTTTGCTTGACTTCATAGTGTCCAGTGGTCTAGTGATGATAGTGTTTTAAACCCAGCCACCTTGCCCGTGAAGCCATGTGAATGCTACGTTCAGAGGTTTTCTTCTCAAAGTCATCTGCTTATTCTTAATTTATAAGGGATCATAATGTTGCCTGAACGCAAAGCAGCTCCTCGTATCTTTTGAAATCCAAACATCAACATAAAAATAAGCTGCTAAAAGTGCTTACTAGGTTCCAAACTTTATGGCACATACTACATCATCCGACATGTCTGCAGCAGAAAAGTCTGGAGGCTGAAACATAATACGCTAAACAGCAACAGATTGGCGGCTGAGAGTGGAGCAATCCTGCGCTATGCGAGAAGTTGCAACGTTGCCAAGCGGAGGTTTTTGTGACGTAAGTGATTGGCGGTGTCATTTGGAGGAAAATCACCACATTCTCCCTTCACCTCCCAACTGGCCCATTTTCTTGTCTCCAAAGTCAATTACAGGACATGAGGGCAAGAGACGGGCGTTTATCACCGCATGTTGGAGCCACAGCTATGTAACAACTACTTAACTAACTATAACATCATTTTACACTCTGTTTTTAGCAAACATTATGTTGTGGTGGCCTGTTGTTTAACAGCAGTAGCTACAGCCATCTTGTGGAGTTCATGAAAAAAACTTCATCAGGAGGTTGCCTACAACCACACCTGGTAATAATGCAAAAGGCTTTCGACTTGGGACAAATTAGAGACCCTAGCAGTTATTTGCTATTTTTTAGAGCATGGAGATAGGAGTTAACTAAAATGAGCTGTTAAGTGGAGCATTCACAGTAAACGCTAAAATAGTGTATGAAAATGTGCATTTGCCAGCACTTTACCAGCAACAGCCAACCACACCTCATCGCAATGCTCCTACAAAATACAAAATCTGGCAAGACATCAACACAGCTCGGGTAATCATCAAAAGCATGTTTATCCTTTTTGTGTTGAACTGTTTAAAGAGCATAATGTTTAAAACATATTTACGGTAATAAAAACAAATGCATTTGTTAACATTGACCATGTGACTACTCTGTGTTAAAATTTCCAAAGATGCTGACAAAAAAAAACATTTTGGATAAGACGTGGAAGGACAAAAAGCTGCAGTGTTTCTTTATAACTAGTCAGTCCCTCCAGAATGTTGCAATCACGCCAATTCACGCAAATTCAATTAATGTCAGAACATTTTGTGTGACGTCGCAACTTTGCCCAATGCCTGCAACTTCTTTGCACATTTTCACCAATCTAATTTGTCTCGGAGCAGTGTTCAAACACGCATGTTAACTGTCTAATCAAAACTTTTGTTTGTTTCTTGTTTAGATGAAGCAAGAACAACAACGTGTAACAATACATCAACACTTTATTGCTTTAATGGCACAATTATCGTCTTCTCGTATATCTGAGACCTGCTTTCTGTTTCTGTCTACAGCGCTAAGCCTTCTGGGTAATGTAAGACATAAACATTTAGTCACACACCGGTGTCCTCACTGTCTAGTTTACATGTATTTGTATATTTATATAGACTCTATTTATACAGGGTAAAACAAGAACATATTTTTATTTGCAATGCTGGCCTAGCAGAGAGGCAGCATTTACATGTTAGAGATGTTTAAGTGTGATAAAAATTGCTATATTGTCTCATTCTCCAACAAAAATTTGCGCTATAGTTTGCTCTCCACATTATACAGATGATGTTGACTTGCAGAGGTAAATGTGTTGGAACATAAATGAATGGTTAGGATGGACAAACAATTTTCAAGCATAAAACATACTCAGAAAATGTCTGCAACTTGTGGACAACAGAGCAAACAGTGGAAAATTCCAAAGTCACTTTTTTATTGAAGACTTTCACGCCGCTAGGACAACTTTTCCAACCCAATCAAACACTTCCGGCTTCACAATAATATCGCTACGCTTTACATTCGGTCTTGGCGTTGTGGCTTGTGCAGCCCTTTGAGACACTTGTGATTTAGGGCTATATAAATAAACATTGATTGATTGATTGATAACCATCCATCCAGCCATCCATCTTCTTTCGCTTATCCGAGGTCGGGTCACGGGGGCAGCAGCCTAAGCAGGGAAGCCCAGACTTCCCTCTCCCCAGCCACTTCGTC
Organism: Nerophis lumbriciformis; assembly: GCF_033978685.3. Taxonomy (NCBI): domain Eukaryota; kingdom Metazoa; phylum Chordata; class Actinopteri; order Syngnathiformes; family Syngnathidae; genus Nerophis; species Nerophis lumbriciformis. The sequence goes on from NC_084581.2 coordinate 1,449,215, forward strand.
CAGCTCTTCCCGGGGGATCCCGAGACGTTCCAGGCCAGCCGGGAGAGATAGTGTCCTGGGTCTACCCCGTGGCTTCCTACCGGTCGGACGTGCCCTAAACACCTCCCTAGGGAGGAGTTTGGGCGGCATCCTGACCAGATGCCCGAACCACCTCATCTGGCTCCTCTCGATGTGGAGGAGCAGCGGCTTTACTTTGAGCTCCCCTCGGATGGCAGAGCTTCTCACCCTATCTCTAAGGGAGAGCCCCGCCACCTGGCGGAGGAAACTCATTTCGGCCACTTGTACCCGTGATCTTGTCCTTTTGGTCATAACCCAAAGCTCATGACCATAGGTGAGGATGGGAATGTAAATCGACCGATAAATTGAGAGCTTTGCCTTCCGGCTCAGCTCCTTCTTCACCACAACGGATCGATACAGCGTCCGCATTACTGAAGACGCCGCACCGTTCCGCCTGCCGATCTCACGATCCACTCTTCTCTCACTCGTGAACAAGACTCTGAGGTACATTAACTCCTCCATTTGGGGTAGGGTCTCCTCCCCAACTTGGAGATGGCACTCCACCCTTTTCCGGGCGAGAACCATGGACTCGGACTTGGAGGTGCTGATTTTCATGCCAGTCGCTTCACACTCGGCTGCAAACCGATCCAGTGAGAGCTGAAGATCCTGGCCAGATGAAGCCATCAGGAACACATCATCTGCAAATAGCAGAGACCTAATCCTGCAGCCACCAAACCGGATACCCTCAACGCCTTGCCTGGCCTAGAAATTCTGTCCGTAAAAGTTATGAACAGAATCTGTGACAAAGGGCAGCCGTGGCGGAGTCCAACCCTCACTGGAAACGTGTCCGACTTACTACCGGCAATGCGGACCAAGCTCTGACACTGATCGTACAGGGAGCGGACTGCCACAATCAGACAGTCCGATACCCCATACTCTCTGAGCACTCCCCACAGGACTTCCCGAGGGACACGGTCGAATGCCTTCTCCAAGTCCACAAAGCACATGTAGACTGGTTGGGCAAACTCCCATGCACCCTCAAGGACCCTGCCGAGAGTATAGAGCTGGTCCACAGTTCCACGACCAGGACGAAAACCACACTGTTCCTCCTGAATCCGAGGTTCGACTATCCGGCGTAGTCTCCTCTCCAGTACACCTGAATAGACCTTATAGGGAAGGCTGAGGAGTGTGATCCCACGATAGTTAGAACACACCCTCCGGTTCCCCTTCTTAAAGAGAGGAACCACCACCCCGGTCTGCCAATCCAGAGGTACCGCCCCCGATGTCCACGCGATGCTGCAGAGTCTTGTCAACCAAGACAGCCCCACAGCATCCAGAGCCTTAAGGAACTCCAGGCGGATCTCATCCACCCCCGGGGCCTTGCCACCGAGGAGCTTTTTAACTACCTGAGCAACCTCAGCCCCCGAAATAGGAGAGCCCACCACAGATTCCCCAGGCACTGCTTCCTCATAGGAAGACGTGTTGGTGGGATTGAGGAGGTCTTCGAAGTATTCCCTCCACCAATCCACAACATGCGCAGCGAGGTCTAACTACATAACAAAATTAAAACATGTTTTACATTACGATCTTGCTTTGTCAAAGGCGTTTTGTAATGTAATATGATATTTATATCTAAATGAATGCTTGTACATCAATTGAGGAATAGGACATTGTGTGGCAGATTTAGGCACATCGAGGCGTGTCACCCACTGCCCATGAGGAACCAGAGACCACCAGCTGTCATCATGAGCTTCGCAAACAGAAAAAAGAAAATCGCACTATTAAGGCAAGGACGCAAACTTAAAGGTACAGATGTTTTCATAAATGAACATTTGACCAGGAAAAATGCTGACATCGCAAGGATCGCACGACAACTTAAAAGGCAAAGCAAGATTCAACAAACCTGGGTAACGAACTGTAAGATATCATTAAATTCAATGGTACGCCGGAGGAAGCAAAAGTCTTGGTGATAAGGAACATAGAAGATCTTGATAAGTATTGACATTAATGCAGTACTTGGTATTAATGTAGCTTTGTGACCTTTACATCATCTCAATGCTACCCACACCAAGAACACAGACCACACCAAGTATTGATATGGACATGTTACAGAAGATCCTACAACATCAACAAAAAGAACTGGACATGTGTAAGCATCAAGAGCACGCCACAACAGAGACTGATATGGAGATAGACCCTGATAATAATTTTTTCTCTGCGATTGAAAACAAATTCATAAAATCACAATTTGATTCAATGATGCTGAAAAAATAAACCTCAAAACATAGCAACTTTTACCGCAACTTGTCTGAAAAAGCTGCTGCAATTTCAGGCATTGTAGGGCGCAACAATCACAAAAAAGCCTTCAAATTCCTTCATGAGTGACCAGTGGCTTGGCATTAACTTTTATTTTTGAATCTTTTTTTGGGAATTTTTTTTGTTAATAACTAGGTTTTCGTTAATGTACTTTGACAACAAATGCAAGAATTTGTGTTATTTGTTTTTCTAGCGTCCTAGAATTACCTCACAATTTAGCTCTTTCTCTTTTTCCCGCGCCCGGCCTGAATTTAGCGCATTGACCCGGACGCGAGTCCCTTCAATAGCTCCCCAGGGTGTTCCTCCCTTATTCGGCGCTTCTATTAGTTCCTCTTTAACACCTCAGCAGGCCCTGACCTTGCTGGAGCTGCTGCACTAAAGGGTCAGGAGTCACGGTTCAGTCAGAGTGCACATTAGCATAGAATGCTGCCAGCTAAGAAGACTAGATCCTTTGGGTGTTGTGGGTCTGTTGGGCCGTACTACCAGTTCTCCATTGGCAGTTTGCACCAAATTATGTTTATTTGACTGCTTCTTGGCCATAATTTGTTTTGATTCTGGACATCAGGCTGAGGCTCACTTTGGTAGACCAAGTTTGCCTCTCTCCCATCGGGACTCTCTTGTAACCTTTCCCTTACCCTAGACCTGGACACACTCAGGACTGTGACCCCTCAACACTGGCACCATAGTGCTGCCGTCAGCGGATCGATGGCAGCCCTCGATCCTTCTCTCGACACGCCATTGTCAGATTACGTTAATTCTTTATCAAGCGGACATCAGGCTGTTGTGTATCACAGGAACACGTAACGTCCACAAACTACCCCACTACAGTCTAAAGTGACATTGCGATTTTTTTTCTTTCACGTTGTCCTGCTTATTGCTCATAATTAGCAGCCCGTACAAAGAGGGCAGATCAGCCGAATGAAGGCGGCTTTAAAAGGATTGAACCCTGAGCTGATCTTCTTAGGTGAAAGGGTCTTTATGCTGAATAATATAGCTGATTGAAGACCGCATTGATTAACACATTGTGGATAACCTCGGAATGAAAATGGCTGACGATGACTAGCAAAGTGCTCTTATTGATTTCTGCTGCTTTCCCCCTGCAGATAAGGAGAGTCTGATCACGGAAAGCGGCAAGCTTCACACCTTGGATGTCTTGTTGAGTCGACTAAAGGCACAGGGACATCGAGTCCTTATCTACTCCCAAATGACTCGCATGATTGACCTGCTCGAGGTATACCCCACCACACACACACACACACACACACACACACACACACACACACACACACACACACACACAATGGTGGTTTAAATCTATTCTTAAACTTCATCCATTAGCAATAATTACGATTCATGTATTTTTCAGTTGACACGAAGGCCGCCAACTGAAAGTGCTGTCAAGCAATTTATAAAAGCGAATAATTAATTAAGATCTGTAATTAATTCATGTTTTTAATCTTTTTAACCCCACCCAAAATGATAAGAAAAGCCTTCAATTTTAGGTATTTTCATTTAAATCCATTACATTATTATAAAGCTAGATAAATAACCCAAAAACGTAGCTTTATTAAGTCATTTTTTAAACTGTCTTGAACAGATACAGTCTGTTTTATTACTACAATAAAACAAAGTTCATATACAGTGCTGAAGTTAACACAAACATTTTATATGTATTTTATGTACCATGAGTGGTCGTCAGACAGTGATACCTAAAATGTCAATCAACTCAGCTGTCTGTGTGAAAGTCATGCTTTTTGTGTGAATGCTGAGACGCATAATCACACTTATATATAGTTACACTTGTTGTTCACAATCAACTCATCAGTATAGTTGGGCATTGTTTAAATTTGAACAATTCAGTTCCAAATCTGATTCCTCTTTTCGATTCCAGTTCCTAACCATTGTCGGTTGCGATTCTTAAAAGAGCCATATGTAACAATTTCATGTCAAGTCGTCATTAAATGGCCCCGATATGTCAAAAGGCATTAATAAATCATGTTCTTTTCGAATACTTCTATAACTGATAACAGTAGTTCAGCCGGGATATGCTCATTTTAAAATTAGATTTACAGCCCCGAAATCTTGTTATTACGGTAATTTCATTTCGATGCCCCGCCCTCCACCGTTTGACCAATTAGAACATTTGTGAGTGTGTTACATCCACGTTGCCAGGTATGCACCGCTATCTTTGTCTAGCTACTGCTACTGGTAAAGTTACTAAACATGTCAGACCTTAGTATATCCAAAAGGTCTCGTTACAATTATCAAATTATTCATGACAAAGCCAGGAACAAAACAAGGATTTGCATCGGGTATGCCTTTGAAAGATGGAGACGATTGAAGGCGGAGAAGATTTTTTAATCTAATGCCAAACTTGTTAATTCCCTCGTTGGTAGGTAAGTAAGGCATTTACGTTTTCTTATTACTTGTAATAAATGGAAATTGACATTTTGTATGTAAACTATCTTGTCCAATACAGTCTATGATCTTGTCTAACAAAGCTAGTATGTTTGTGCAACAAATGCTTAGCATGCTCGCCCGGTCAACTAATACCTTTTTAATGTCTTTTTTGTTGGCGGAAGCTATTTTGTCTTCATTGGCGGCTGTGTCTTTTTCGTTGGTGGCATTTGTTGGTGGCGACTATCTCCTGTTCGTTGGCGATGGCTGTTTGTTCTTTGTTGGTGGCGGGTATTTTTTCTCTGTTTGCAATGGCTATTTCCTCTTTGTTGGCGGCGGTTGTTTCTTTGTTGGCAGTGGCTGTTTCCTCGTCAATGATGGCGGCTGTTTCTTCTTTGTTGGTGGCGGCTATTTCCTCTTCAGGAATATGTATTTTTTGTTGGTCACATTGGCAGCGGATATGTCTTCTTTGTTGGTGGCGACTATTTCCTCTTTGTTGGCGATGGCTGTTTCTTCTTCGTTGGCAGCGGGTATTTTTTCACTGTTTGAAGTGGCTATTTCCTCTTTGTTGGTGGCTGCTATTTCTTCTTTTTTGGTGTTGGCTATTCCTTTTTCGTTAGCAGCATCTATTTCCTCTATTTTGGCGGGGGCAGTGTCTTCTTCATTTCTTCTGTGTTGGCGGCGGTCATTACCTCTTCGTTGACAGCTGCCATTTCTTCTTTGTTTACACTACTCAGTGTAGCTCAATCAAATTGAACAGTTTAGGTGTTGAACATCATAACTTTATTCTGAAGCTGATTTCATAAGCGTTTGATATGTAGACCACCTGTGACACGGCATATGTCAAGTCGGTCAAGCTCTTGCCAAACATGCTGTAGCACATCTTGGGTAACATTATCAGTGCGTAAGAGATTCTCTGCTTGAGTTTATCAATGCTAGCAGAAAGAGGGGGGACATCTTGATCTTTTTCTTTTGAGGTTATTTAAACAAGAATTGCCAAAATTATCGGCCTGCGAAATCTCGTCAAATTTTTGGGGACACCCTGTATTGGTTCATAAAAGACTGTTCGAAGAGATCTACCTTTTCTTTTTTGACTTTCTCTTGTACTCTGAATCATTTAAAGTAAAAAACTATAATTATTTTACCTGTGAACAACATGAAAGCAATGTAAAATCAGAAGATGGTCTGTCAATTATAAATTTCAATAGTCGAAGCATGTACACTAACTTTGAGGCTATCAAGGATTACTTGAAAGAATTTAGTCATCCATTTACCATTATTGCAATTACTGAAACCTGGTTCAACAATGATAAAGGTATTTATTTTAGTCTGAATGACTATGAATTAAGATACATAAACAGAATAAATAAAATAGGAGGAGGCGTCGCATTGCACATTCATAAATCTGTTACATTTAAAGTTTTAACAAACATGACCATAGCAGTCGATGGATTATTTGAATGTTTAACAGTGGAAATCCTAAATGACAAAAAGACAAATATCTTCATGAGTTGTGTATACCGGGCACCTGGTTCAAGCATAGAAACTTTCAATGAGTGGATGGGTAAACTATTTTCCTCTGTGAACCATAAAACCATATTTATCTGTGGTGATTTTAACATTGATTTGTTAAACTCAACCAAGCAAAAACATGTTGATGACTTCATTGACACAATGTACAGCTTGTCTCTATATCCAACCATAACCAAACCAAGCAGAATAACAACACATAGTGCCACAATCACCGACAACATTTTTACTAACATTATGGGAAATCAAGTCACCAGTGGCCTATTTATATGTGATATCACTGACCATTTACCTGTTTTTACTTTAAATGACTGTCATCTCAAGAAAACCAAAGACACAATGACAAAAATCTCTAAACGAATAACAACTTGAGGAAACAATCTGTGCCCTAAACCAGTGGTTCTCAACCTTTTTTCAGTGATGTACCCCCTGTGAATTTTTTTTTAATTCAAGTACCCCCTAATAAGAGCAAAGCATTTTTGGTTGAAAAAAAGAGATAAAGAAGTAAAATACAGCACTATGTCATCAGTTTCTGATTTATTAAATTGTATAACAGTGCAAAATATTGCTCATTTGTAGTGGTCTTTCTTGAACTATTTGGAAAAAAAGATATAAAAATAACTAAAAACTTGTTGAAAAATAAACAAGTGATTCAATTATAAATAAAGATTTCTACACATAGAAGTAATCATCAACTTAAAGTGCTCTCTTTGGGGATTGTAATAGAGATCCATCTGGATTCATGAACTTAATTCTAAACATTCCTTCACAAAAAAAGAAATCTTTAACATCAATATTTATGGAACATGTCCACAAAAAATCTAGCTGTCAACACTGAACATTGTTGTATTTCTTTTCACAGTTCTTTTTGACAGACATTTTAGTGAGGGTCAAACCATCATGGCATGGGGGAAACTCTGGGTTCATGGTAATGAATGGAATAGCTTACTTGATTTGATGTTCAGTTTATGAACTTACATTCATATTTTGTTGAAGTATTATTCAATAAATATATTTATAAAGGATTTTTTGAATTGTTGCTATTTTTAGAATATTTAAAAAAAAATCTCATGTACCCCTTGGCATACCTTCAAGTACCCCCAGGGGTACGCGTACCCCCATTTGAGAACCACTGCCCAAACAATAGTTTAGTAGTTCAGGATTGGACTTCAGTATACAGAGAACCAAATGTGGACAGTGCTTATTGTAATTTTTTAGACATCTTTACTTCCCTGCATTATAAACATTGCCCCGTGAAAGAATATTTTATAAAAGGAAAAAATAAAAATAGCCTTTTCATCACAAAAGGGATAATTAATGCCTGTAAAAAGAAAAACAATCTCTACAAACTTTTCATCAAAATAAAAACAAAAGAAGTCGAACAACGATCCATAAGTACAAAAATAAAATAACTGATATTATAAGAACAAGCAAACGGTTATATTATCAAAAAAAACTATATGAAAACAAAAACAATATAAAAGGAACTTGGGATGTTTTGAATAGTCTAATCAAACAAGGATATTGAAAGCTGACATATCCTGATTACTTTATTGATGAAAACGGTAAAGATTATAATATGAGTAATATAGTGAATAAGTTCAATAGTTTTTTTGTAAATGTTGGTTCTAAATTGGCTGTTGATATCCCAGACAATGGAGTTACAAAATCAACTATTGAACAGAATTCTTTGTCATTCTTCCTCTCAGCTACAAATGAGCAGGAAGTGACAAACATTGTGCGGAAGTGTAAAAGTAAGTGCTCCACTGACTGCCATGATATCAACATGATATTGGTTCAAAAAGTTATACTGAATATTGTAAAACCCTTAACTTATATATGTAACCTATCATTCCAGACTGGCTGCTTTCCAAGTCAAATGAAAATCGCTAAGGTAACTCCGCTCTTCAAAAGGGACAGCAAACACGCTTTCACCAATTACAGACCAATATCTCTTTTGCCTCAGTTCTCAAAAATCTTAGAGAAGCTATTTAACTCTCGACTTGAATCTTTTCTTGAGAAGCATCATATAATCAATGACGGTCAGTATGGCTTTAGGTCCAAACCAACAACCTCAATGGCGATAACAGAAGCTATTGAAGAAATTACTAATGCACTGAAGCATAAAAGATATGCAGTTGGTATTTTTATTGATCTAAAGAAAGCCTTTGATACCATTAATCATTCAATTCTACTAGATAAAATGGAAATATATGGAATTAGGGGGCTGGCTGGTGAATGGTTAAAAAGTTATTTAACAGGGACGGTACAGTTTGTAAAAATAGGTACATTTTTATCTGATACTCTTGGCATTGCTTGTGGTGTCCCCCAAGGGTCCGTGTTGGGGCCAAAAATGTTTAATGTATATATTAATGATATGTTTAATGCATCCAAAGTACTGAAATGTATACTATTTGCAGACGACACAAATATATTCTACAGTAGTGATGACTATAATGAGCTCATAAATACAGTAAACACAGTCCTAAACATAGTAAAAAAAATGGGTGGACACAAATAAATTATCTTTGAATATAAATAAAACTAAGATAGTGATTGATTGATTGATTGAAACTTTTATTAGTAGATTGCACAGTGAAGTACATATTCCGTACAATTGACCACTAAATGGTAACACCCGAATAAGTTTTTCAACTTGTTTAAGTCGGGGTCCACTTAAATTGATTCATGATACAGATATATACTATTTTCATAATACAGTCATCACACAAGATTATCATCAGAGTATATACATTGAATTATTTACATTATTTACAATCTGGGGTGTGGGATATGGAAGGGGGCGGGGGATATCAACAGCCAATTTAGAACCAACATTTACAAAAAAACGATTGAACTTATTCACTACATTACTCATATTATAATCTTTACCGTTTTCATCAATAAAGTAATCAGGATATGTCAGCTTTGAATATCCTTGTTTGATTAGACTATTCAAAACATCCCAAGTTCCTTTTATATTGTTTTTGTTTTCATATAGTTTTTTTTGATAATATAACCGTTTGCTTGTTCACACTTCAGTCATCAACAATTGCATCATCAGAGAAATTGACATTGGAACAGTGTAGGTCTGACTTGGTAGGATATGTACAGCAAGTAGTGGACACAGAGAGAGAGATCAGAAATTATAAGAAAAAGTGTCTACATTTGATTATTTACATTTGATTATTTACAATCCGATGAGGAAGGGAGGGTGTTAGTTTAGGGTTGAAGTTGCCTGGAGGTGTTCTTTTAGTGCGGTTTTGAAGGAGGATAGAAATGCCCTCTCTTTTACACCTGTTGGGAGTGCATTCCACATTGATGTGGCATAGAAAGAGAATGAGTTAAGACCTTTGTTAGATCGGAATCTGGGTTTAACGTGGTTAGGAGCTCCCCCTGGTGTTGTGGTTATTGCGGTCATTTACGTTAAGGAAGTAGTTTGACATGTACTTCGGTATCAGGGAGGCGTAGCGGATTTTATAAACAAGGCTCAGTGCAAGTTGTTTGACTCTGTCCTCCACCCTGAGCCAGCCCACTTTGGAGAGGTGGGTAGGAGTGAGGTGTGATTTGGGGTGGAGGTCTAGAAGTAATCTGACTAGCTTGTTCTGGGATGTTTGGAGTCTAGATTTGAGGGTTTTGGAGGTGCTAAGGTACCAGGAGGTGCATGCGTAACCAAAAAAGGGTTGAACGAGAGTTCCCGCCAGAATCTTCATGGTGCTTTTGTTGACCAGAGAGGAGATTCTATAGAGAAATCTCGTTCATTGGTTGACCTTTTTGATTACTTTGGTTGCCATTTTATCACAGGAAAGATTAGCCTCTAAAATGGAACCTAGGTAGATGACCTCATCCTTCCTGGTGATAACAATGTCACCCACTTTTATAGTGAAGTCACTGACTTTCTTAAGGTTGATGTTTGGAAATCGCAACATAACGTCTGAATAGAAAATAAGTATTGATGGTATCCAAATTGAAATCGTAAATGAGAATATATTTTTGTGATTAATAATTGATTGTAAACTATCATGGAAACCTCATGTCAGACACATTAAAACAAAAATCTCCAAAAGCCTCTCAATTATAAACAAAGCAAAACTATACCTCAATGAAAATGCACTCCGTACTTTATACTGTACCTTGGTACTCCCATACCTTACATACTGTGTTGAAGTATGGGGGAATACTTACCACAACACAATTCATCCTCTGATCATATTACAAAAAAGAGCAGTGCGGATCATTCACAGCGTTGGTTATTTAGAACATACTCACAATCTGTTTATGCAATCAAAGTTGCTCAAATTTGATGACCTTGTTAAATATAATACATTAATAATCTTATATAAAGCATTTAACAAATTATTGCCGCCTAATCTACAACGGTTTTTTTATAAGACGAGTGCTGGCTCATAACTTCAGAGGCTTTGGATATTTCTTATTGCCGAGAGCTCAAAGCACTCGTAAACGTTTTTGTGTGTCTGTATGCGGAGTAAAACTATGGAACAAGCTATGTAACTATAGCTGAAAAAATAGTACAATTGCAATAGGAGAGACTATTCATCCCTGAACACCATGGAGTTCATGTAGGCATTATGATGCAGTTACATTATTATATCAACTATCAGAGACAGAAACTCTTCATTTAACATAATGTCCTTTTTTGCTGCTTCAACACAGAAAAAGGTAAAGTGAAATAACAGACAGACAAGGCTTTGCTGTCCGTAACACACACACACACACGCACGCACGCACGCACGCACGCACGCACGCACACACACAACACCGCAAAATGAGCTAAAGTTGCGCTAAAAGCTAATTAGCCTTCAACTCAAGCTAGGACTGCAAGCGAGCTGAGCTGCAGTTTATATTTCTAGAACGTCAACGGGCTTATAGTGATGTCACTAATAGTTGACTGGGAGGTATTTATTATAATTTGGGGAGAGTCCGCTGCCTGATGCTTACCTGCTAAACACCTACCTGCTCGACGCTGGAGCACTGACTCCATGCGCTCTGAATCCGCACTGCTGATTGGCTGTTACCGCTCTGAATACGCACTGCTGATTGGCTGTTACCGCTCTGCGTGTAACCAATCACATACCTGCCAACTACTCCGGTTTTCCTGTAATTAGTACAGTTTTCATCAACCTATTCCGGGTTACGGTTGCAGTGATAAAAAATACGGTTTTTCATTAATTAAAAAAAAAATAATTTTTTTTTAAGTTTTATTCACGAAATCGCGTAACAATGACAATCGACACTGCTTCCCGTAACTTCCTATCGAGCCATTCCGAATGCCATGCGCGAGGCTTTTTATAGCACCAGTTGCCATTGTTTCCAAACGAGCGAACGATCATGGAATCAGCCGGAGAAAAATCGCAAACGAGTCTTAAACCGAAAAGAAAACTGCAGTCATTCCGTGAAGAATATTCAAAAGCATATCCGGGAATAATTATCCGTTCCAAAAAGGGTGAAAACTACGCGAATTGCACCTTGTGCAGACAAGATTTTTCGATCGGACACGGAGGAATTAGCGATGTAAAAGACCACGTTGGGACCCCTGGACCCTGGCTACTAGGTTTTTCTGATTTCAAAAGTTGGCAGGTATGCAATCAGATGGTTGTGTGGGTGGGACAATGCTGGGTGCTGTGTAGAGTACTGACAAAGACAGAGGCAGAACGAAGCGGAGCAGCTTGTAAAGACTTTAGCTTAGGCGGCTACTTAATATGTTCGTGTGGAAACTCGTTCGGTACACCTCCGAACCGAACTGAAACCCCCGAACCGAAACCCCCGTACCGAAACGGTTCAATACAAATACACGTACCGTTACACCCCTACGAGTTAGGCTATAATTAGATAATTTACAGTAATCGGGAGGTGAAAAAAACTATAATAAACTATCAGGTGAAACCCCAGCCTTGTTTTTTAACTGGTTCACCGAGAAGTTCCTCCGAGTCTCTAATCAGCCTGCTGCTTCCTCGTTGGTGCGCCCATTAGGCAGCTAATGAGCAGGTCAGGGTTAATTAGCAGGCGTCTTTTCTGGAGGGGAGTGCCATAATCAGATGGGGGAGGGGTAGTAACGAGAGTGGCAAGAAGCCTCAGGGTTGAAAAAAGAGAGTTGGAACTGGAAAAAACTAATAAAATAAGATGAATTACTACAATTAACAATGTTTTTCTAAAGCCTTTGTTGCCTCCATATTTGTCACTAACATCACTATGGAGCCAGGTTTCATTATATTTGATGGCTAGGTGTAGCAGGCACCAGGTTGTTAAAGACCGTCTTCCTGTGCGTCTGGAGAACTCTGGTTTTATCTCACTAAGGTGGCATGTTGTTGCTAGTGACCTCATAGTGTCATAATAGATGGCGTTGACAGCGTTCCCTCCACTAATGAGTTAAAGAGGCCCGCTATGAGAATCGCACATTTGCCCGCCTCAGTTGTAGCTGCTTGTAGATGAAAGTCCTGCAGATGGAGTTGATTTTGAGAGGAACACTAATCTCCGTCATCATCCTTATTTTCATTGCTGGTCCAGTTGTTTCACACTGCAAACATGTTGCAGGAGGTGATGGATCGCGGAGACCTTGGTGGCCTGAAGAAGAATAACAGTGCTGCTGGGTTGCTGCAACCCAACTGTGTTGGCGTTGGCAGTGGGGTTCTCACGGAGTGTTGGGAATTCTTGCAACATGCCTGAATTGGGGATGGAGCTAATTGAAGAGTTGTCTGCTAAATAAACACACCCTCCATCAGAGTCTTACTGGAGCACACGGGACCCCATATAGCTGCCCAGGATATGCCTGTAGATCAGGGGTGTCAAACTCATTTTTAGCTCAAGGGACGCATGGAGCAAAATCTATTCCCACTTGGGGCCCATCGGCCTGGTAAAATCATGACATTAAAACTTAAAAATAAAGACAACTTTAGATTGTTTTCTTCATCTTACTTCAACCAAAAATAGAACTTTATATATTACAATTATAATATAAACAAAACAATTATCAAAATGACACCATAGTAGCCAAATTAAAGGTAACATAACTACAAACTTAACCAATGTGAACATTGGTTAAGTATGAAATAAAATAGAACAAACAAGTGTAGAGACATACATTTTTACAATGGAGTTCAGTGTGCTCATCGTGTCGTCAACAAATTGCGAGCACTGCACGGAATTTTACCTACAAAGATGATGATCAAGTTGACTTAAGTCTTTGCATCTTACTGTTTCGTTATTTTATCCATTAAGTGGATAATTTACAATAAAAGAAGGTATTGTGCGTAGCAACACCATTATTCATCTGCAAGCAACAAAAGGAGCAGCTGATTGCTTGCACCTGCGTTGATTGGAGTAGCAGCAGCCAATCCAGAGGACGTTTAAAGTCAGCTGACACACCATCTTTAAACAGTGTCATGTGTGATGTGTGATGTGGGTGGCACTGGAATTGCTATTGCGACATCCAGAGGACACATTTAGAACAGCAGTTTCTTTCACAAAAAAAATGCAGCTAATTTTTATACTTAGCAAACTCATCTTGCCGGTCGCGTGCAGGATTTAACCTACAAACCCCGTTTCCATATGAGTTGGGAAATTGTGTTAGATGTAAATATAAACGGAACACATCCATCCATCCATTTTCTACCGCTTATTCCCTTTGGGGTCGCGGGGGGCGCTGGAGCCTATCTCAGCTACAATCGGGCAGAAGGCGGATGCACTACATAGACAAGATATTTGATGTTCAAACTCATAACCTTTATTTTTTTTTTGCAAATAATAATTAACTTATAATTTCATGGCTGCAACACGTGCCAAAGTAGTTGGGAAAGGGCATGTTCACCACTGTGTTACATGGCCTTTCCTTTTAACAACACTCAGTAAACGTTTGGGAACTGAGGAGACACATTTTTTAAGCTTCTCAGGTGGAATTCTTTCCCATTCTTGCTTGATGTACAGCTTAAGTTGTTCAACAGTCCGGGGGTCTTAAAAAAAGATCACAGACATGCTGACAAACAAGGTCACTACCCCAGCAACTGGCCGACTCGCAGCACCTCGGAATACCTTGCAGCACCAAGCTACCACAATACACGCAGGGACTAGGCCCAACAGGCCCCAACCAAGACGGGCACCCGGAAGGGATGGGCAGCGGGACCCAGGAGCTCCAGACACGCAGTTCGGATGCAGTAGCCTGAGGCGTCGACCCCCGTCTGACAGGCAGGCCCAGAGCGTACCCCCAGAAATATACATACATACATACATATATACATACACATACACACATACATGTATACATACCCACACATACACATATATACATATACATACACATATGTACACATACACATACATATACATACATACATACACACACATATACATACATATACACAGTTCGTCAGCCCCGACAGCCATCACGTGCGCGCGCTGCCACCAGTCACAACATCAGCCACACCCCTGCACCAGACCCAGCAGCCACGGGCGCCCACACCACAAACAAACGGCAGCAGAAACAGCAGCCGCAATAACCCCAGACAGCCAGCACCAGCCAATCAAATCAAAGCGATCAAAAAAAAAACTGCGACCAGCAACCACACGCCACCAGGACCACGGAGACCAGCCGGCGCCAGCCCGCCAGTCAGCCCGAACGCCAACACGCAAACAAGAGACACCAACAACCACCCCAACCAAAAGTCGCCCCACCCCAACCCAAACCCGCACAAACACACCACCGCCCAAACAACCGAGACACAGCATCCAGACCAGACACGGGGGCTGCGCCGCCACCACATCAAGTCACCAACAGAGACCCCACAGCGCAAGGTCGGGCCACACGGGCACGGACCCCACCCAACAGGAAGTGAGACCCACGCGACGCCACACACAAATAAATAAGATTTAAAAAAAAAAAAAAAAAAAATAAAATAAAATAAAAATAAGTAAATAATAAAAATAAAAATAATAAATACATAAAAAATAAAAAATATATATAACAATAATAAATGAATAAAATCCTGGCAGGCCACCAGACCGCAGTCCCCGCCGGCCGACGAGGCAATGAGGGGTGCGCCGAACCCCAAACCCCCCATGCATGTGTACAAGGCCCCCAGAGTGTCTACTGTGTAGTTAAAATTAGGAGGTCAGCCGTTACAGCCGACCTCCAGTCCCTATTGATGTGTGTACTGTAGCGTGAGTGAGATATGTATGCTTGTGGGAACTAATAATGCGATTAAAATTGGGGGACATCAAGGTCATGCTGGCCTTGTTTGTCAGCATGTCTGTGATCTTCTTTTAATTCTTTTTTTTAAATTAATTAATTAATTTATTTATTTATTTTTTAAATATATTTTATTAATATTATTTTTTAATTTTTCCCCTCCCTCGGGGGGGGGGGGGGGGGGTGGGGGGGGGGCTCGGCGGGGCGGTTGCTGGTTGTTCCATCTCCATCGTTGGGGTCCCTGCGGGTGGGGTGGGTGGTTCCCGTGGCCCTGTGCCTGGGTGGTCCTGCGGCGGCCGATTTGGGTGGGGTGGCCGGGGGATGGCTTCGCCGCGCTCTCCGGGGGTATGGGGTGGGCTCGTGGGGGCCCGGTTGCCGGTGGGGCGGGGGCGGTCTTCCCGTCCGGTTGCGGGGAGTCTCTGGGTCCCTCGGGCGGGGCGTCTCGCCTTTCTGCCCGTGTGGGGTGTGGTCTCTCGCTGGCTTGGGGTCTGGCTGTCCCCTGCTTTTCTCGTGCCCTGTCCTCTGTCTGTCTGCGGCCTGCTGCTGGCCCTTGTGGGCGGTACGGTGGGTCGGGCTCTGGGGTTCCTGTCGCTGGCCGGCTTGGCTGCGTGGGGGCGGTGGTCCCTGGTTCCCTGGGCACCACGCCTCCTGTTTGTGGGTTGGGCTCTCGGGGGTGATGGGGCCGTGCTCTGGCTCCCACGCACTTTGGGAGTGGAATGTATTGTACATGCAAATTCACATATGCTCACATACGTACATAGGTACCTACGCTCCCACATACATACACAAATACAGTACATATTTACCTACCTAATGTTCGTACATCCACACGCACATTCAATATACAAACATACACATACACATACTGTACATATACATTCACTGTACAAACACATATACACATTCTGTACATATACATTCATTGTACAAACACATATACACATTCTGTACATATACAAGTACATATGCATACTTACACTCATGCACATAATCACGTTTCATCAAACATATATTAACGTTGTTGCCCTAGGGTAAACTGGGTGTAACACATGGCACACTGACAAAGCTTAACCTATTGTGACTATAACAATCTACAAGGTTAATGTAGGTTGCTTCTCTTTCTCCCCCTCCATTTTTCTGCATTCTTTCGTATCTCAAGTTATCATTACGTATATGTATTGTTGCATTTAAACAACTGTATTGTTGATAATAAAGGTAAATTATTGGTATTGCTCATGGCGCAGTGGCAGAGTGGCCGTGCGCGACCCGAGGGTCCCTGGTTCAATCCCCACCTAGTACCAACCTTGTCATGTCCGTTGTGTCCTGAGCAAGACACTTCACCCTTGCTCCTGATGGGTGCTGGTTAGCGCCTTGCATGGCAGCTCCCTCCATCAGTGTGTGAATGTGTGTGTGAATGGGTAAATGTGGAAGTAGTGTCAAAGCGCTTTGAGTACCTTGAAGGTAGAAAAGCGCTATACAAGTACAACCCATTTATCATTTATCATTTAATAGCGCTATTTCTATTGGTATTTGTATTGATCCATTTGTAGTGTAATAATGCTCATTGTCATTTCTGTATTATTTTTTATTTTTCGCTAACTGCTTATTTGCTATTACTTTTACCATCATATTTGTACATGTCATATTTGCTGATGTTGCTCTATTGTTGTTGTTGTTGTTGTTTGCTGTTGTTGTTTTTGTCTCTCTGTCTAATCCCCCTCTTGTCCCCACAATTTCCCCCTCTGTCTTCTTTTTTTTTCTCTTTCTATCCCCTCCTGCTCCGGCCCGGCTGCACTAAATGATAATATAAATACATTTAATGAAGTCAAATACAAATAAGGCAACAAGAGAAGTATCCTACACTTCTCTTTTGTAAAGTAAATCTGAACAGCCGACATGGGCATCTACATCAACTATATGATTTGCCTGAGAAGGACACAAAAAAAAAAAAAAAAAAAAAAAAAAAAAAAAACAGTCCGGGGGTCTCCGTTGTGGTATTTTAGGCTTCATAATGCGCCACACATTTTCAATGGGAGACAGGTCTGGACTACAGGCAGGCCAGTCTAGTACCCACACTCTTTTACTATGAAGCCACGTTGATGTAACACGTGGCTTGGCATTGTCTTGCTGAAATAAGCAGGGGCGTCCATGGTAACGTTGCTTGGATGGCAACATATGTTGCTCCAAAACCTGCATGTACCTTTCAGCATTAATGGTGCCTTCACAGATGTGTAAGTTACCCATGTCTTGGGCACTAATACACCCCCATACCATCACAGATGCTGGCTTTTCAACGATGTGCCTATAACAATCCGAATGGTTCTTTTCCTCTTTGGTCCGGAGGACACAACGTCCACAGTTTCCAAAAACAATTTGAAATGTGGACTCGTCAGACCATAGAACACTTTTCCACTTTGTATCAGTCCATCTTAGATGAGCTCAGGCCCAGCGACGCCGACGGCGTTTCTGGGTGTTGTTGATAAACGGTTTTCGCCTTGCATAGGAGAGTTTTAACTTGCACTTACAGATGTAGCGACCAACTGTAGTTACTGACAGTGGGTTTCTGAAGTGTTCCTGAGCCCATGTGGTGATATCCTTCACACACTGATGTCGCTTGTTGATGCAGTACAGCCTGAGGGATCGAAGGTCACGGGCTTAGCTGCTTACGTGCAGTGATTTCTCCAGATTCTCTGAACCCTTTGATGATATTACAGACCGTAGATGTTGAAATCCCTAAATTTCTTGCAATTGCACTTTGAGAAACGTTGTTCTTAAACTGTTTGACTATTTGCTCACGCAGTTGTGGACAAAGGGGTGTACCTCTACTGAGCATTTCATGGAATCTACTTTTATACCCAATCATGGCACCCACCTGTTCCCAATTTGCCTGTTCACCTGTGGGATGTTCCAAATAAGTGTTTGATGAGCATTCCTCAACTTTATCAGTATTTATTGCCACTTTTCCCAACTTCTTTGTCACGTGTTGCTGGCATCAAATTATAAAGTTAATGATCATTTGCAAAAAAAAAAAAGTTTATCTGTTTGAACATCAAATATGTTGTCTTTGTAGCATATTCAACTGAATATGGGTTGAAAAGGATTTGCAAATCATTGTATTTCGTTTATATTTGCATCCAACACAATTTCCCAACTCATATGGAAACGGGGTTTGCAGATTAAGCCTGATACGGCCCCTGCTGTAGATGCTTCTTTTGGACCCCCAGAATCAGCACGTCCTCATCCATTTGTGTCAACTAGGTGAACTTATTTTTAAAAATCTTTTGACAAGATAACTTTGTGCCCACCATAGCCCACAAGGACGTTTCAAAGTGCAATACGATCCGGCTTGAAGATGGACTATTCTATTTTGAAAGTAAACCGGACAATTTGTTTTGTGTTTGTGCATGAATTCCTGTCCAACAACAAGCAGATTTTAGCTAAATTGAACCATAGCGCAGGGATGTGGAACGTCACCGCCATATCGGTTACTTTTTGCAAGCTGTGGAAATGGACCAATTAACTTGAATAAAATTCTAACAAGTCCTCCGCCGTAGTGAGGATGTTCTGCAGCCATTTTGCATCCTATGCATCAGGGGCAAGAGACAGAACTTGTCAGTTCTCTCCCAAAATCATAAAACATGTGCAGTAACAATTCCTGTAATGTATGAATCAAACTGACACAGCAGTGTTTTATTTTTTCGTGGCGCATCGCACTAATGTTGCTTTCAATCGGAACAGATGGGACTCTGAGAAGGGCAGGCCGTGTCCTGTCAGAGGTTTGGTATTAGGGGGTAAACAGTGTCAAATGGTTGATATCGTCTGTAGAATAGAATAGAATTTTGATTGTCTACCCAAGTGGAAAATTGTCTTTAGCTCGCCAACACAGGCAACAGGCAGCACTTAAATACAAACATTTTTATATAAAAAACATAACAGACACAATAATAACAGATGTTGGGTAAAAATACGAGTGAAAGTAAAGAAAAGGTAAGATCCAAAAGAGTATCAACAAAATGTGATAGTAGAGCAGTTCGGGTCAAACATGTGGTTCTGTAATGATTTGGAGAGGTGAGTGTTGATGTGTGCGTGCCATTGTGATCGTCGTGTTTGACCGGGGGGAGGTCAGGGGTCGGACGCTTAAAGAGAGATCAACATGTCACCTCATCACTGCTGTTTGCTGTGACCCCTGCTCTTTTGGGGGCCCCTCATACTCAGAGTGGACATCATTGAAAATATTTAACGTCGACTTCTGCCTCCATCATGGTGCGTCTGGGATAAAGATCTCAGACTCACACGGGAATTCCTCAAGCTCAGTTGAAGAGGTTGAAGATAAGCTAATGCTAGGAGCCTATCAATCAAGTCTATTAATGCGGTCTAATTCTGTTTCTCCTGATAAGAAAAGCAGGGTTTTTCTGACGTTCTCTCTTGGACGTGACCTCCAGAACCTTAAACTATTCCAGGTTGGGAATCAGTAACAGTCATAACCTTCTGAGCTCCAGCGTCCTCTGCTGTGGACATTTGTATTTTGCATAACAGTGTTATTTTTACTGAAATTTGTAACTCTTGACAAAAGAAATGACGCAAAAACAAATGTCCATGGCAGAGGATGCTGGCTCTCAGGAGGATAGGATATACAGTAAAATGCTCTTATTATTACCTAAAGAGCAAAGAGGAAGCAGCTTTTTATTAATTATGTTTGGAGTACCATACATGAGAAAGTGGAAAATAAAACATAGCTTTCTTTGACCTATACGTTTTTCCTCCTGGATCCACCGTGCTCAGCAAAAAAATAATGTCGACTGCAGAAGAAAAGACGTTTTCATGACACAGCAGCAGCATTAGAACCAATGTCGTAACAGGGGTAAGGAACAAACTGTTCAGTCAACATTATTGGTGCCCAGGAGTTGATTGTAAAAAAAAACTGGACTGCAAGTGTAACATATATGACTTTCACACCCAACAGCTGAGTAGCAACATTCTAAAGCCCACGCAGAGATAGATAAGGCTGCTAGATGCTGTCGATCTAACTAGACACTTAACTAAGATAGCGGAAGCGTTTACAATATGCTCACTTCTTCCTGAATTGTGTGTTCCAGGAGTACATGGTGTACCGCAAGCACACCTACATGCGCCTGGACGGATCCTCCAAAATCTCAGAGCGCAGAGACATGGTGGCAGATTTCCAGAGTCGGTGGGTGGACGTGATACCTATCAACGTGTTAGTGTGGATGTGTGGGTTTCTCGCCTTGATCACTAAATATGTCAAGAGGAATTTGGAGGGAGAAATAATGACTAGTGCGTCTGTGTGTGCGTGTATCATTGTAATACGTTACTGGCCAGCATTTTAAATACTAAAATTGTTGTATTGTCATGATGTTAATAATAATACACAGCTTTAGACATTTTATGTGGATGGCAACTTCATGTTTAACACCAATTTCAATC
Source organism: Nerophis lumbriciformis (assembly GCF_033978685.3). NCBI lineage: Eukaryota > Metazoa > Chordata > Actinopteri > Syngnathiformes > Syngnathidae > Nerophis > Nerophis lumbriciformis. Next base: position 1,470,099 of record NC_084581.2, read on the forward strand.
ATGCAAGTTGTGTGGAATTTTAACTAAGGTGGTATTAATTTTCTTTCACTCTTTGGATGCATATATTTTGCACTGCAATGTTCTATGATGTCTTCTTTTATGTATATTAAGTCATTTAAAAAACATTTATATTTCTATTTTATATTGTGTGTCTGTCCCTCACCCTATCACTGTCTCCCAATAGGACGGACATCTTTGTGTTCCTGCTGAGCACCAGGGCTGGCGGGCTGGGCATTAACCTAACTGCTGCAGACACTGTGAGTCAGCATTTATTTAAAGCCATGTCTACATGAACACGGATAGTTTGAAAAACTTGGTGCAGTTTCAAAACTGTCTCTTTGTACACACAAACGCTTTCGCCAGCTGTCATGCACATTTCGTCCTATCAGAAGCCTGAAAAAGCAACAAAAGCTGACCTGGTGGCTTTACACCTCTGGTATTATAATGTTTATTTTGATATATTACACATACAATATGTATATTTTCTTTAAAACCCGCCTGCACTTACACAGGAACATTATAGATCTTTTTTGAGTTTTTAAAGCGCGCATACGCGCATGTGCTGCTGAAACACAACATTTTAGTTGCTCGGACGCGTTATAAGGGCGCGAAAAGGTGTGGAACCAACACACGGAAGGTAACTTTATGATTTGTCGTAAATAAGGATACAAATAAAAAAATATATATATTGCACCTTTCCCATGACACAGAGCAAAAAGTCTTGCTTGTCTAAGTTATCCCATCAGCTGGAGGTCCGACAGGGATTGTATTTAAAACACTTGGCTGACATTGACGCTGGTGGAAGTGTCGCAAAGGCCATTTTGATGCATCTTTTTTATCAATGAAAAGTGAAAATAGCAGTATGTTTACAATCAAACATACAGTAAGTCCTCTTATAGTGTGTTTAAAGCCAGGAAAGTATTGTTGTCGAGCTTTGGAGATGACAGCGCACAACTGTGATGTCATCAGAGGAGTGCAAGTCTCCGTTTGAGTCGTGTACACGCATACAATGGGTGTTTACAAAATTGTGCATTTTTAAAGACAAAAATATCCGTTTGTGTGTGGACAAGAGGCGTAAACGCAGAGATAAGTATGTGTTTATTAAGTATCTGTGTTTGTGTGGACATGGCCTAAGTTTTGTTTTCGATATAGGATTATAACACACCACTAGTATATTGGTTGCATGGAACCATTTTTATTACCAAACTACCGTTTTGGTGCCATTTGGACTCTTTTCAAAAAAGGAGATGGATAGATTCTATTACTTAGTTGGATTCTTTTGCTCGTACCTGCTTTTTGCTGGAAGATTTAGGCCCCTTGTGTACTCAGATAGTTTGCCCACTGCTTGCTGCACAATGGCCATCTTGGCTTGATTGACCACCATTGTTTTTCACTGCCGGGAAGAAGTCACGTGACTGATTACAAGCAACATACATAAATGCATACAACAATGTCTGTGTTTTACACGTCTTAGCCTAATCTGTCACTCTCTCCGTTGTAAATTCAAGTGGGATGAACATGCCCTGTCAAAAGACTCGTCTTCCTCCAGGTTATCTTCTACGACAGCGACTGGAACCCCACAGTGGACCAACAGGCTATGGACCGAGCCCACCGCCTAGGTCAGACCAAGCAGGTGACTGTCTATCGGCTTATCTGCCAGGGCAGTATCGAGGAGCGCATCCTGCAGCGGGCCAAGGAGAAGAGCGAGGTCCGGCTCATGCCTCATTCCCGGTAAAAAGGTGTCAATGGCTGAATTACTAGTAACTTTCCTTCTTTTCTGTCCACTCAGATCCAAAGGGTTGTGATTTCTGGCGGTAACTTCAAACCTGACACGCTTAAACCCAAAGAGGTCGTCAGCCTGCTGCTAGACGATGACGAGCTGGAGAAGAAACGTGAGTGATGATTTTAAAACATACATGTGCTAAGATTTGTGAGTCATTTTAGACTGTTGTCCCCTGCAGTGCGTCAGAGGCAAGAAGAGAAGCGGCAGCAGGAGGAGAGCAGCAAAGTGAAGGAGCGCAAGAGGAAGAGGGAGAAGTACGCTGAAAAGGTAAGACCATAGTGTTCTGGAAATGTATGTGTCATTTTAATATTACTGTGTAACCTCAGAACAATCCATTCGAGATTGTTTTCAATAAGAAGTCATATAGATAGAAATAGTCTGTTACAGGGTCAAACTGTTGCCCTCATTACTCCTTTATTAACTGTAAAGGCATCGTTTTAAAATACAATAAAATATAAATTACCATTAACAAAACTCCTAAACTGTACGTTAACTTCATACAAGTGTAAAAAGAAGCCTGCACTCAAAAAAATACATATGTGTTCGTTATGACATGTGATGATGAAACATTACTGCATGTGCCTGAGAGGTGAGTTCATCTGACTTTTTCATTGACTTTTCATATATTATCGATGTTAACATGTACTGAGCATTCAGGACAGGGGACATGTACAGCTTTTGTTGCTGCGCTCCCACTACGTCACACTTAAATGTCCTGTTCTATGGTTATCATCATAGTTTGCCTCCTCACTATCACTGGTATCATTTTTGGTTGCCCTTGCTAAAAATACACCTGAAAAAGCCAAAACCCCAACAGATGACAGTGATCAAGTGACGGTGAACAAATGATGTGAAACAATGATGGTGAACAAGTGATGGTGAAGTGACATGTGAGGTCAGAGAATCATTAGAGATGCTCCAATGGGGAATCCAATATCAGATATCCTTACCATCTGGCCCGTGGTCCTTGTGAGATATCCTCTTGTGGTCTCCACGACAAGACCTGCCTTCACCAATGATAAATAGGATAATAATGAATAGGATTACTGACGATTGACATTTTGTATTGGAACGCCATTTATTGTGCAGGCGTACCTTAAGACTTGTTCTTGATTGACAGAAGAAGACGGAGGAGTCGGAGAACAAGAAGAGGAAGGAGACCAACCTGGTCATCTCACACACGCCGTCGGCTGACAACTCCAACTTGTCTGCGGACGGAGACGACTCCTTCATCAGTGCAGAAATGGACTCGGCCATGCCCAGCCCCTTTAGCGAGGTGAGAGAGTTAAAAGGCTTTGAGAAGACTTTGCTCACAGCCACAAACTTACCATCTTCATCATGGGCTTTCAAATTGGGCTCTCATTTCCTCCTCCTATCCTTTATTTCCTTCCTTGTCACTCTTTGCTCCCGGGACCAAACCTCTGTACATGTCTTTATCAAACCTGATATGACTCCGCCCCTCCGTGGTGCTGACCCCAGCCTGTGTGCATGTCTGTGTGTGCTCCTGTTGTCCAACAGATCTCGCTGAGCAGCGAGCTTCAGCCCGGCTCCCTGCCGCCGGACGCAGACGCCGACGAGAGCAGCAGTGACATGTTGGTCATCGTGGACGAACCATTGTCGTCTGCACAACAGTCACGTGCAACCAACTCCCCCGTGTCCGTTTCTGGCTCCGTCTCCGATAACATGAACGGTGAGACATGGCCCCAGATGTACACAATATTATATTGGAAGTGTGCTAGCCTTGTTGCTAGAACTTGTACTGTTTAATAAACTTCCAATAAGCATTGTGAGTGTAGCTTTAATGCCAATGAGCTGTGTTGATCTCCAAGAAGCTCTATTGTGTACTTAGTCCACTTTTGACATTTGCACTAACTCTGCACTTGTCCAATGTACAAACCCTGTTTCCATATGAGTTGGGAAATTGTGTTAGATGTAAATATAAACGGAATACAATGATTTGAAAATCCTTTTCAACCCATATTCAATTGAATGCACTACAAAGACAAGATATTTGATGTTCAAACTCATAAACTTTATTTTTTTTTTTGCAAATAATAATTAACTTACAATTTCATGGCTGCAACATGTGCCAAAGTAGTTGGGAAAGGGCATGTTCACAACTGTGTTACATGGTCTTTCCTTTTAACAACACTCAGTAAACGTTTGGGAACTGAGGAGACACATTTTTTAAACTTCTCGGGTGGAATTCTTTCCCATTCTTGCTTGATGTACAGCTTAAGTTGTTCAACAGTCAGGGGGTCTCCGTTGTGGTATTTAGGCTTCATAATGCGCCACACATTTTCAATGGGAGACAGGTCTGGACTATAGGCAGGCAAGTCTAGTACCCGCACTCTTTTACTATGAAGCCACGTTGATGTAACACGTGGCTTGGCATTGTCTTGCTGAAATAAGCAGGGGCGTCCATGGTAACGTTGCTTGTATGGCAAAATATGTTGCTCCAAAACCTGTATGTACCTTTCAGCATTAATGGCGCCTTCACAGATGTGTAAGTTACCCATGTCTTGGGCACTAATACACCCCCATACCATCACAGATGCTGGCTTTTCAACTTTGCGCCTATAACAATCTGGATGGTTCTTTTCCTCTTTAGTCCGGAGGACACGACGTCCACAGTTTCCAAAATCAATTTGAAATGTGGACTCGTCAGACCACAGAACACTTTTCCACTTTGTATCAGTCCATCTAAGATGAGCCCAGGCCAAGCCGACAGCGTTTCTGGGTGTTGTTGATAAACGATTTTTGCCTTGCATAGGAGAGTTTTAACTTGCACTTACAGATGTAGCGATCAACTGTAGTTACTGACAGTGGGTTTCTGAAGTGTTCCTGAACCCATGTGGTGATATCCTTTACACACAGGTGTCGCTTGTTGATGCAGTACAGCCTGAGGGATCGAAGGTCACGGGCTTAGCTGCTTACGTGCAGTGATTTCTCCAGATTCTCTGAACCCTTTGATGATATTACGGATCGTAGATGGTGAAATCCCTAAATTCCTTGCAATAGCTGGTTGTGAAAGGTTTTTCTTAAACTGTTCAACAATTTGCTCACGCATTTGTTGACAAAGTGGTGACCCTCGCCCCATCCTTGTTTGTGAATGACTGAGCATTTCATGGATTCTACTTTTATACCCAATCATGGCACCCACCTGTTCCCAATTTGCCTGTTCACCTCTGGGATGTTCCAAATAAGTGTTTGATGAGCATTCCTCAACTTTATCAGTATTTATTGCCACCTTTCCCAACTTCTTTGTCACGTGTTGCTTGCATCAAATTCTAAAGTTAATGATTATTAGCAAAAAAAAAAATGTTTATCAGTTTGAACATCAAATATGTTGTCTTTGTAGCATATTCAACTGAATATGGGTTGAAAATGATTTGCAAATCATTGTATTCCGTTTAACTTGTCCAGGGTGTACCCCGCCTTCCGCCCGATTGTAGCTGAGATAGGCTCCAGCGCCCCCCGCGACCCCAAAGGGAATAAGCGGTAGAAAATGGATGGATGGATGTATTCCGTTTATATTTACATCCAACACATTTTCCCAACTCATATGGCAAGGGGGTTTGTAATCAAAAGTCCTATATCACATACAACAATGTAACATTAGGGAGTGGAACAGGAGCATACAAATGTTAGCGGCACTAGCATAGCTATGTTAGCCACATGCTAACATTTCACTAACATTTTAACAACCACATTGTTGTATGCTGATGACTCAACCTCCAAATCCCATGTCTGTTGCTGAATGCTGGATAGTTAGCAGAGCTGTAGTCTGTATTGTAGGATGTGTAGAAAAGCCTGATAAAGGAGGTTTAGGTTTACATCAAATGATAAAACAATTAGGGTTGGACAAGACCCTTTAGTTCCCCCAAGATGGTAAGACCTCATACTGCCAACTCTGTGGGAACACTTTGGGCCCTTCCTAAGACTTCTTGGTTCCAACGTCTGTGACCTCTGACCTCCCAAATAAACAGAAAGTTCCACTGACGCTCTAAAATCTAGTAAAAAGTCTTCCGAGATGAGTGCAAGCTGTAGAAGCTACAACTTTGGGCGGGACCAACTCAATACTTGCTTCCATGTTGACTTACTGTTGGTGTTATGGCCCAATACTTGTTTCCGTGTACTGTTTTGTTGACATCTGACCCTCTGCTTGACTGGTAAACATTGTCAAAAAAAAGAACTGGCAGAGCAGGAGAAGCTGCTGGCATAATAAACACAATAGCACCTTGACAATGTGGAAATCGGCTGGAAAAGTTACCCTTTTATGCTCCCCGTTTTTTGTAGTACACAATGTAGTGAACAGCACTGTGCAAAATTCCTGGGTGAATTATTATATAAAGATGTGATTAATTTAAAGAGAGGCTGCGTCCTGCTATTGTTAATGTGTATACGTATTTTTTAGCCTGTAAAGTCCATTTTTCTTGCTGATTTTATTCTCTTTTTGGTATTTTCCGTTCATCCATTTTCTACCGCTTGTCCCTTTCGTTTTGTAATAAACTATGTTTAGACTCAATGACAGTGACAAAAGGCCACGGACTAACAGTGCCTGTATTGATTAGAAAAATATCACGTAAACTTAAAAATATTATTGTGTACATTTCCTCCCTCGTTCAGGCGTTTCTGCCTCGGACACAATCAGTCCCGGTAGAGGCAGGTCGGGTCGGAGTCGAGGACGTCCAAAAGGATCGGGAGGTGGGCCCAAGTCTGGGTGCAAAGGGCGTGGACGCAAGTCAACAGCAGGCAGCGCGGCGGCCATAGCGGGGGCGATGGCGGGTGCGGCAGCTGCCTCAGCAGCAGCCTACGCAGCCTATGGCTACAGTCTTTCCAAAGGTTATAAACACTAAAATCATTTAAACACAGAGTTTGTGTGTGTGGGTTTACTTCCTCCAGGTGGAAATCTACACAACAATAAAAGACCACTTCTATAATCTGAGGCTCTAATGTCTTGTCTGCACTTCCAGCGGGCCTCGCCATGTCCAACCCTCTGCAGCCAGCGACGGGCCGTTCCGGCGCCAGTCCTGCCTTTAACCCTGCCAGAAGCGCCTTGTCTCCGCAGGCCAAGGGAGGAGGCGCCCTCGCTCAGAGCCCCAGCAAGCAGCTGATCCACGGCCACCAGCTGGCCGCTGCCAGGAAGACCAAAGGCGGCCCCGCCATTTCTGGACCCCAATGATGCACTCACACCATCCTTACCTAGCATAAATGTGTGTCCGCTACACAACACGACAACAACCGCTGACCTAGTCTCACTGTGATCCTTGACAACGCCTCGTGCCTAAAACAAAACAGTCACAAAAGACACACACTTAGCGATTGCTATTCTTTTACGACAGGAAGCTCTTGTCATGCACCGCCGGATTCCAAGGGCTGTCCAACGCACTGAGCCACGTCTTCCATGTTTGTTAATGATAATCTTTGTGCATTTGATATTCTCCATGTGCATTTCACCGTACCAACCCTCAAAGTCTGCAGCTTTTGTACTAAAAGCACCTATTTTTCTAATCAAGACTAGCCAGCAGGATTCATAGTAACCGTATATCTTCTCAAACGTACTATGTTGAAAGTTTCAAAATGAGTATTCAACTGGCTCAAACAGAGATGCTGCTAATTGTAAATTAATAATTTCATTGACGCAACTGCGTCGTCTAGTAGTTTAGTAAGTTATTTCAGTTGACAATTTGCCATAACTGTGAAGAGCACATCCACTTGTAAAACTTGTGTACATTGTATTGAAGACTATATATATCTATATATTTATGTGTATGTATGTGTATATATACACGTGTATATATATATATGTATATGTGTAGATATATATGCATGTATATATGTGTGTATATATATATATATATATATATATATATATATATATATATAATATATGTATATGTTTATGTGTATATATATTATATACATATATATGTATTTGTGCTGATTGAATACGTGGCTCATCTTTGGTGTTGTTTACAATGATTTATGTTGATAATGTTATTAATGTATGATCATCTGGGGCATATATACAGTATACATGTATGTACATAATGACGTGAGGATGCTCCCCTGGCTTTTCCCGTGTTTGCCTGTCTTTTTATAGGTCAAGTGTACATAATGAATAAATGCATCTGTCATTTTACTAACAAGAAGAGTCACGTGGAAATTAAATTAGTGCTTTGTCAGACTTTAGGTTGAAACCATGTGTCACAATAGAGAACAAAGACTGTGACGGTGTGGCTCGGTTGGTAGAGCGGCCGTGCCAGCAACTTGGGGGTTCCAGGGTCGATCGCCGCTTCCGCCATCCTAGTCACTGCCAGCAACTTGGGGGTTATAGGGTCGATCGCCGCTTCCGCCATCCTAGTCACTGCCGTTGTGTCCTTGACACTTTACCCACCTCCTCCTAGTGACACTCACACTGGTTTAAATGTTAGATAATGGGTTTCACTATGTAAAGCACTTTGAGTCACGAGAGAAAAGCGCTATAAAAATATAATTCACCTCAATTCATGATAAGAAACTAAAATATGCATCTATTGAAAATAAGCTAGGTCATACGCACCTTTTTTTTTATCCTAAGAGTACTTCCTGTTTTTAAGCAATATGAAAGCCAGTATGTCTGAAAATATTTGGAATGTCTATTGAACATATCCTGAATATTAAAATTGTAAGTATGTTCTCTTTAGATATTAACTAAATGTACTTTAATCTGAAGTTATATCAGTCAGCTACATAACAGGCCCATTTTTTGACTTCGTAAAAAAACTACTTTTAATGTGCACTTTAATTTGAAATTCCAAGTGCACTTCCTGTTTTGAAGCGCTGTCATATTAATGTGTATATCAATATTTTGTGTGTGTTTTAATGAATAGTTATATTATTTGGTTTCCTGAGAGCACAATAAGCCATACAAGGTAATCAAACGTGTTTGCTAATAGTTACTGTAAAGGGAATTGTATTGTAGATGGATGGATGGATCATAGAAACTAGGAAGATATAATGGGCAATGTGCATAATTAAACATTAAATAACAGGCCTAATTTGTCATACATGTAGATTTACAACCACTAATTCGTTATCCGGACAACACATTTTATATTTTCTATACATAATGTTCTAATTGACATTTTGAGTTAACATCTAACTCCGTGTTTTTTTAATACGTAAATAAAAATGGCGGACTATTCCCACATGTTTTTGCCGCTTTCAAAATGGCGCTTTGCGTGGATGAGGAATTTGAACTCGGTAAGTTTTTCAAGACGAGAAGCATTTGGTCTCAAATTTCTTGATTTCATGTTTATTGTATGCCGAGACTGTGTGGCTTTGGCTTGAATGTGAGTATCGAATTCCTGAGCTAATTGTGTTTTATTATAATGTCAGACACTTTCACATTTACGGTAATATTTTTAACACTGAAACAGCTTTGGAGACGTGCTCAACCGGAAAGAATCAACTGGCGAACACTAAAGACCCGAAAACTAATTCTCCAGTCAACACATGGTGAATTTGACAAACTTTAATCAGAAAATATTGTCTAGAAGAAAAAAGACTGGAACATTATTTACTTAGTCGGATTTGTTTTCAAACACGTCAACGATGAGCAAAACGACAATACTTAAAATTAACTTTTATGAAGTGTTGGGTATAATAGGCAGGAAAAATCATTGGGTGCTGAACTTGTTTAGGAGGGGATCATTTAAGTGCGACACAAGCATTTTTTAGTAATAGTAATTCATAATTCAATTATTAAATTTTTATTGCTTCACATTTTTGTCCATAATGTTACAAGTATTTAATGTCATATGAAATATGGCCTGCAAAGGTAAATTAATTCTAAAAGTTATTTTTAATGGCACGCAAGTTACATTAAATGGACACCATAATTTAAGTTGTATTGCTGATCTGATAATAATAGATTGTATATAATTATTTTATAAATATTTGTAAAAAGCACTTTATATTGAGTAAACAATCTCAAAGTGCTACAGTGTATTAAAAAAAAATAAAAAGGAAATAAAAATAAAAACTAGAACAGCCAAATAGCTATAGCTAGTAGCACATATCTAAAAAAAATGGCTTTTTAAAAAAAAGAAGAGCTTTTAAGCCTTTTTTAAAACCATCCACAGTCTGTGGTGCCCTCAGGTGGTCAGGGAGAGCGTTCCACAGACTGGGAGCGGCGGAGCAGAAAGCCCGGTCTCCCATTGTTCGTAGCTTTGTCCTCGGAGGTTGGAGGAGGTTAGCCTGTCCGGAGCGGAGGTGTCGTGTGGAGGATTTGGGGGTGAGTAGTTCTTTGAGGTAGAGGGGGGCATTTCCATGGAGGCATTGGTGGGTTAGCAGGGAGACTTTGAATTCAATCCTGAGTGGAACAGGAAGCCAGTGAAGGGATTTGAGAATTGGGGTGATGTGGTCAGATTACCGCACTCTCATCAGGATCTCGTTGTTATCCCGCTATAGGCATTATAAATACATGATTTTATATTTTTTTTTATAGGGAGACTTTGAATTCAATCCTGAGTGGAACAGGAAGCCAGTGAAGGGATTTGAGAATTGGGGTGATGTGGTCAGATTACCGCACTCTCATCAGGATCTCGTTATCCCGCTATAGGCATTATAAATGATTTTATATTTTTTTTATAGGCACAGTTAAGTATTAAACTGACAGTTTAAGTGTAATGACTAAAGTAAAAATATTTTTGAAAATCAGTCAAATTTTTATTTAAACTGTTTTATGAACAGTTTCCCGTTTTAATACCCACTTTAAGTAAACAGGCCTAAAACCCCTTTATTGGGCATATCTTAATCCTCCCAAAAGTTCACCTGAAATACTTGCATACAAGCAGTGTATATTAATGTCTGGACTTGCACACACATTCACATTTTTGTGCCACGCCCAATAAGTATATAGCGCCTGCATGTTTCAAAACAGTTGAGATGCAGATGAAGCTTTCCAATGGTTTATTATCTTTTGACAGTATCAATGTTACAAGCGTCATTGAATAAACAAACATTTAACAGTGCATCACTTAAGTTATTACACATCAACCGATGACGACCCTCGCTCTTTTACTCCACCGCCAACATGTACGACACTACAGACAGTGCCGCCGCCTCCACCGAGAACAGGTGCTGGTCCTCTACGTGAGGGCAGCTGCACCTCATGAAGGCGGCCAAGCGGAGGAGGTACTCCAGGTTGTGACCCGTCTTGCCCTGGCACACGGCGATGTGGGCGCCGATCTCCTCGGGCGGGGCGGGCCCCAGGTACAAGGGGTTGTCGGCGGTGGCGATGTAAAGCAGCGCCAACACAGACGGCTGCTCGGGCCCCTCGAAGTGGAACTCGACCATCTCGGAGACGTAGCCGCCGCACTTGCCCTCGCGGACCTCCAGGTAATTGAGGGCCTCCTCCACCTGGGCGCCTGTCACCTCAAACGCAACACCCCACGTGCTCGCCTGTGATTGGGTGAGAACACAGTTAGACAAGTCAAGCAGGATGAATTGAGAGTGAACAGGAAGTAGAGCATCACTTACGTCATGCTCTGGGATCAACGTCACTACTCTTCCTGGCTGGAGGACAGAAAGAGTCATGTGATCAGATAATGTCTTAAGTGCTAATAAGAAGCCCAAAAATAATCAATCTCACCAACTCGTTGTTGCCTCGGTGGAAGTTGTCGCCATGCCAGAAACGTCTCTTGTAGCCTCGGATGTAGCCAACTTTGCTTCTCTTGTACTGAAAGTCGGGTTTCCACACCAGAGAGCCATAGCCGAAGATCCACAGACTGCTCTTGGTGGCCAGGATGTCTTGGGGCTTCATTTTGTTGCTCAAACACGACGTTTGAATCGAAAAAAATCGAAGATGATGGATTATTAGGCGGTCAGCCAGGCTAACTAGCTGGCTCACGTTAGCTTCCTACGGTCCAGCAGTAGCGGTATCGGTTGGCTAAATGGTATACCGCGGACGGTACTTGAGCCCAACTGCCTGGCAGTCGAGACGATGGGGGTGAGCGCTGGGTTTTGCCGATGCATTGCCATTGCATTACAGTTGCCGCATTCTGCCTGGTTAAAAATCCATGGTAGCCGCTTGGGGCCCAACGATGCGTCAAAATGAGGGGAAAAGACGAACTCGATTCGGTCAGCAGCTTCGCCGGCCTTGTAAAGATTTGTACACGCAGGCTAGTCGACAATAGAGATATTAACGAAGAACTAGCTTGAGAGATTTGTCTCGCTCCCGCTTACTCGTCTTCTTCGTATCTATGACCAGATGCGTTGCAACTTGCACCGAGTCGTCGTTGGGTTTTTATACGCTTCAGAAACATTGTGCTCAGATAAATTGACCAATAGGAATACAGTATTTCGTATCCGCCCTCCTCGTTTGCCCAATCAGAGGCGTTGCGGTGAAAGTAGCGGTGTCACGTCGAACAAACTCGCCATTCTATTGGCTGAAACCTTCAGTGGGACGGTCGTCCTTGTTGCTGGTTCTATTGGTTGAAGAGGTATCACTCAACGCTGTTTGGAGTTCTATTGGCTAAATGCTGTCACTCATGATTCTAGCCTAATTCTTTGGCTGATGCAACCTTTTCTCAGTGTTTCAATGCAGCCTGATAAGCAAAGCAACATCCCAAGACATTGCATCAGACTCAACCACTTCTAAGAGTGGCTGTGATTTCTATAGTTTATAGTTATACTTACCGATATAAAGTTATAATTAAACTGCTTAAACCAGTATATCCATATTTTAACAATTTCAACCAATTTTACCTACAGTACTATAATCAATATAAAGTTATATCTAAACTACTTGAACGACCACATGTATATTTAAACAATGTTGAATAAGTATAATGTTATATTCGACTACTTTGAATCTGTATAAAGTTATATTCAAACTTCTTTGAATCAATCTAAAGTTATATTTAAACTGATTTGAATCAAAATAAATCTATATTTTAACTACTTTGAATGAATATAAAGTTATGTTTGAACTACTTTAAATCAATATAAAGTAATATTTTAACTATGAATACATATAACATTATATTTAAACTGATTTGGATTGATACAAAGTTATATTTAAACTACTTTAATCAATACAAAAAGTTATATTCAATCTTGGGCTGTCAAAATTAATGCGATAATGCATTAACTATAAATTTCAATAACGGACTAATTTTTTTAATGAGCAATTAATGTGAACATTTTCTTTTTGACCCTCCTGCCGTGCCATAGCGGGGGGAACTTGGCTGCAGTTTACTTGCTACTGATGAGCCATAAGCAGGCAGAAATGGATAAAGAAAAGGGCACATTATGAAAATATCAGATTCAAAGCCATTGCAAGTTTTTCAACTTAAACAATTTGAAAAACTTATTCGGGTGTTACCATTTAGTGGTCAATTGTACGGAATATGTACTTCCCTGTGCAATCTACTAATAAAAGTTTCAATCAAATCAATCAAAAACTCCCGACAAGAAGGGACTATTTTTCGCCTTGAGAAGAGGCGACATTCCAGCAGCAAACACCAGCTGCACGCGTTGTTCTAGAGGTGGGTGGTGCTTCACTTCCGTGTTCAGATTGCGGTTAAGGTGCAGTAATAACATGTGACTGCTTTAAGTATTAAGATGACATAAAAGCTCAACAGAAATGAAAGATGGTCGGCAGGATGTCAAAAGGAGACTTTTTTATTGCAAACAGTCGTCGATCCAACATCAAAACATGTTAAGGCACTCTCTCAAAACAATATTTTTCTGGCTGACTGAAATATTGTGTAAATTCCTTTCTAACATGTTGTGGTCGAGTCCTCAATTACATAATGATTAGCAGGCTGAATATTACATTTTATTAATTAATAGATAAGGTTAAAACATTGTCATGCAGCAATATAAGGCCACCCCCCGTGAAAATTATCTTTTTAGGGTACACTTATTAAAAGTTATACCTACCTGCGATAACTCACGATTAATTTTTAGTTAACTATGAACAATGCGATTTATCCAGTGACGTGCGGTGAGGTTGATGGCTGGTGAGGCACTGACTTCATCACAGTCAGATTTACAAACATATGAACCCTAAAGAGTATCTTATTCACCATTTGATTGGCAGCATTTAACAGGTTATGTTTAAAAGCTCATACCAGCATTCTTCCCTGCTTGGCACTCAGCATCAAGGGTTGGAATTGGGGGTTAAAACACCAAAAATGATTCCCAGGCGCGGCGCCGCTGCTGCCCACTGCTCCCCTCACCTCCCAGGGGGTGATCAAGGAGATGGGTCAAATGCAGAGGACAAATTTCATTACACCTAGTGTGTGTGTGACAATCATTGGTACTTTAACTTAACTTTAACTTTACACATACAAACTGTAGCACACAAAAAAGCACATTTAATAAAAAAAACGTTATTATGGTCTTACCTTTACTTAGAAATTAAGTCCATGCGCCGCAACTAAAGCCCTCACTTAAACTTTCCACTTGCAAGATTGAATCTATTTAAAAAAGTGTAACCGAGGGTTTATAAATTTCGCCTATACTGTATGAAACTACAAAATAACAAACACGGAGGCTCCAGTTTACACGAGGACCACTTTATTTACCTTCTTTCAAAAACCTCCGCAACGTGACATCACTTCCGCTCTTAGCGCCTTCAAAATAAGAGCTCAAGGCATTTATTGTATAACAGTGCATAACAGGAACTTAACATCACAAAGAGGAAAGCCCATGAAAATAGGTTACAAAAGTTATTTAATAAGAAGCCAAAAAGTGCAAAAACAATAATGTTCGTGTTGGAGGAGTTGTGAATTAGGTACACCTGCAGTCTGCAGGTGTATCTAATGTTGTGTCCCTGCAGTCATTCACAACTCCTCCAACACCAACATTATTGTTTTTGCACTTTTTGGCTTCTTATGAAATAATTTTTTTAAATAGATTCAATCTTGCACGTGGAAAGTTTAAGTGTGGGCTTTAGTTGATATAACAATTCTACGGCGGGGGTGCAGGAGGCGAGCCTCACACAGTGCGTCTTTTGCAGCCGTTTTATGATCGCTCAGCACAAGAAATACTTTACACACATACAGTTGTTGACAAAATACACTGTACATTATATACCTCAGCTAACTAAACTATGGAAATGTATAATATAGTTCATATAGCAATACAGTCTCACTGCACAGCAGGCCAGCAGTTAGCCGAGTCATTGCGCAATCCATGTTGCTGCACTGAGTGACGTGCCTCAACTGGCTGCTGTTCACCGCACCGTCTCTTCTCAGTATTTGAACGGCAAATGTGAAAATTCAGCGATTCTGAATGAAAATAATCTAAAACTGGTGAAGTTAAATGGAAAATAACTTTATAGTATAATCACTGGATACATATAACAATTTAATTTTTGTTTTTTCTTTTTACATTTTTTTTCTTTCCATGATGGCAGGTGAGGCCCCGCCTCACCTGCCTCTAGTAACTGCACGTCACTGGATTTATCATAATAAATATTTAATCGTAATATTTAATAGTTTGTCTTGGTAGGGTCTCCCAAGACAAACTGGTCCTAGGTGAAAGTCAAGTATTTTATATATATATATATATATATATATATATATATATATATATATATATATATATATATATATATATATATATATGAAATACTTGACTTGGTGAATTCTAGCTGTAAATATACTCCTGTCCTCTTAGCCACGCCCCCAACCACGCCCCTCCACCACGCCCCCCCAGCCCCCCCCGAAATCGGAGGTCTCAAGGTTGGCAAGTATGAAGTAAATACTAATCAAATATAGTGAAAAAGATGGTGAAAGATGACACTGATGAAAGATAATTATACATACAAGTTTGCTATGCTAAAAAAATACATTCTAAATAAATCAATAATACAGAATATATATATGTTTCTTAACTAAATTGTCAATAAAATTAAAGTGCAAATGAAAATACAGCTTCACCACTTTAGTCCAAACTTTTGCGCTTAAAAACTTCTCTATGCCTTTAGCTCCAGACTTCTTCTGTTTGTTTAATACAGAGTCGTGTATAGAGAGAGTATGGACAACCCGGTTTCAAGCAATCTCCTCAATAATCGGTCAAAAGGCACTCACGTGACCACAGGGCGCCATGATACGTACCAATTTGAAGCTGCAGCTAAGCGACACTTAAATTATACATTTAATTTAATTGAAGAGTGTTTGCCGCATGTTTGCCGTGTAAACATGCCCTGTTGTGCGGTATGGGGAAGCGCGGGAAGCAATTACATGCGTTTCACCGCAACCCAGAAAGGTGAAAATATGGGAAGTAAAAGTTTGCTGAGAAGACTGGAGAGCCAATAACTACAGTATCTTGTGCAATTTAAGCAAGTATACATACACATGGGGAACGTGGTATATCCCACTCTCAGTACAAGTGAATTAATATACTTTTCCTGACAAAACTTTGCTTCAAATTTGCACATTTTCTGCATGTGTCACAAATTTAACTAATAAATATTGCAGTATAAAGCAGAATTAGTTCAGTATTCAAGTTAATATGATGATAATGAAATCAGGAAGCCATGACTTGCCAAAGCAAAACCTTTGAAAAATATTAAAAAAGCAAAAGTAAAAGCACAGGCATATATAACAGGCATATATAGCACAGTTATTACGAACAATACATTGGAGACAGACCCCACGGTTGACATCTTCACACAAAAGTAATTTCTACGTAATTGTTGGTCAAAAGCTAATGAGCATTTTGACAAAATGAGGGTAAAATGTTTATTTTTGGTCGTTGTGTATTTTCTGACGTGGGAGCGTGTTAAAGAGCTACCCAGCTGCATTCGCCATTTGTACGATGGCGCCTCTCATTTGGTTGTCCATACTCTCTTTATACATGACTCTGGTTTAATATTGTCATTACTGCCACATGTGGTGGAAAAATGTATTACAACTGACTACCACTGCGGCCCATACTTAGACTTAGACAAACTTTAATGATCCACATGGCGGACCACAGCTGAAAAACAGATATTTTTGGCGGCCCTCTAGGGCAGTGTTTTTCAACCTTTTCTGAGCCCAGGCACATTTTTGTCATTGAAAAAATCCAGAGGCACACCACCAGCAGAAAACATGAAACAAATTAAACTCAGCAGTTGATATTGACAATAAAAAGTCATTCTCGCAATTGTTGGATATGAATACAAACCATAACCAACCATGCATCACTATAGCTCTTGTCTCAAAGTAGGTGTACTGTCACGACCTGTCACATCACGCCGTATCTTATTTTGAAGTTTTTGGTGTTTTCCTGCGTGTAGTGTGTTAGTTCTATAGCTCCTATTCTTGGTGGCTTTGCCTATTTATTTGGTATTTTGCTGTTGCAGTTTCATGTCTTCCTTGAACGCTATTTCCCGCACCTGCTTTGTCTTGGCAATCAAGACTATTTAAGTTGTGCGGACGCTATCCTTCTTTGTGGAGACATTGTTGATTGTCATGTCATTCATTTTTTAATTTTTTTTCATTTATTTATTTATTTCAGGCAATGACATGAAAAAAAGTACAAAATTGACAACACATAATAATACAAATTAATCAGAATCAGAATCAGAATCAGCTTTATTGTCATTACGCAAGGTAACGAGATTGAGGCCATTCCATACAGTGCGATGTGTGCATGCTAGAAAAACAATGTGCAAATATATAGAAATATAAAAAATGTAGAAGTGCAATGAATATGGTGTGAAATGAATATATACATGAAAAAACAAAACAAAAACAGGGTGGTTGGTGGAATGGGTTATTGCACCGAAGAGAAGGCAGTTATGAGGGACAATGGGGCAGTCCGTTCAGGATGGTTATGGCCCTGGGGAAGAAGCTGTTCTTTAGCCTGTTTGTTTTGGTTTTAATGCACCTGTAGCGCTTCCCAGAGGGCAGCAGGTGGAACAGGTCAGAGCCAGGGTGGGTGCTGTCCTTGATGATGGCACTGGCTCTGTTGAGGCAGCGGGAGGTGTAGATGTCCGTCAGAGAGGGGAGAGGGCGGCCGATGATCTTCTGAGCCGTCTTGACCACTCTTTGCAGCCTCTCCCTGTCTGCTGCAGTGCAGCTGCCGTACCATACCGTAATACAGTAGGTCAGCAGGCTCTCGATGGACGAGCGGTAGAAGGTCAGCAGCAGGTCAGGCTTCAGGTTGTACTTCCCGAGGACTCTAAGGAAGTGTAGCCGCTGCTGAGCCTTCTTGATGATTGATGTGGTGTTGACTTTCCAGGAGAAGTCATTAGAGATGTGGACTCCAAGGTACCTGAAGGTGTGGACCCTCTCTACACGCTCGCCGTTGATGTAGAGGGGGGCAGGGTCGGTGCTGCTCCTCCTGAAGTCGACGATGATCTCTCTGGTCTTGCTGGTGTTGAGAGCGAGGTTGTTCTCCGAAGACCAGGCCGTCAGCTTCAGGACCTCCTCTCTGTAGGCAGCCTCGTCACCCCTGGAGAAGAGCCCGACCACTGTGGTATCGTCGGCGAACTTGACGGTAAGGTTGTCACTGTGGGCCGGACTGCAGTCATGGGTGTAAAGGCAGTAGAGGAGGGGGCTCAGCACACAGCCCTGTGGGGAGCCGATGCTCAGCGTGCGGGAGGATGAGAGGTGCGGGCCAAGTCTCACATTCTGGGGTCGGTCCGTTAGGAAGTCCCTTATCCAGGCGTTTGTGAGAGAGGGGAGGCCAAGAGTGTCCAGTTTATTGCAGAGTCTGTCCGGGATTATTGTATTGAAGGCAGAGCTATAGTCCACAGAGAGCATCCGGACGTAGCTCTGCTGCTGCTCCAGGTGGTTCAGAGCAGAGTGGAGAGCAACAGCGATGGCGTCCTCTGTGGACCTGTTCGCCCGGTATGCGAACTGGTGGGGGTCGAAGTCTGGAGGGATATGGTCCTTGATGTGCTGGAGAACAAGTCGCTCGAAGCACTTCATGATTACCGGAGTGAGGGCCACTGGTCGGTAATCATTCAGGCTGGTGATGGGAGACTTCTTTGGCACCGGGATTATTGTAGATGACTTCAGGCAGGATGGGATGACTGCCTGAGCCAGGGAGAGGTTGAAGATCCTGGTGAGGGGGGGAGCGAGCTGGTGGGCGCACGTCCTGAGCACCTTTCCAGGTACTCCGTCTGGTCCGGTAGCCTTCCTGGGGTTCACAGCCAGGAGCACTCGTCTGACACTGTGCTCCTGTACAGTGAGTGGAGTGGCGCCGGAGCCCATGTATAGTGCAAAAGGTAATGTATAGTATGTAATGCATGATTGTCCAGTTTTGCCTGAAAGGGAGTGGCAATGTACGGATGTACTTTGTAGACGCCATCTGCTCCACACGCTGTAAGTCTTTGCTGTCGTCCAGCATTCTGTTTTTGTTTACTTTGCAGCCAGTTCAGTTTTAGTTTCATTTTGCATAATCATCCCTAAGCTTCAATGCCTTTTCTTAGCGGCACTCGCCTTTTGTTTATTTTTGGTTTAAGCATTAGATACCTTTTTACAGGCATGCTGCTTCCTGCTGTCGTCTGCATATTGTGATCACGACAAACACCTACAAAGCAATTAGCTACATGCTGCCACCTACTGATATGGAAGAGTATTACACGGTTACTCTGCCGAGCTCTAGACAGCACCGACACTCAACAACGGCACATTTGTGGATTATAATTACTGGTTTGCAAAAATATTTTTAACCCAAATAGGTGAAACTACATAATCTACCACGGCACACCAGACTGTATCTCACGGCACAATAGTGTGCTGCGGCTCAGTGGTTGAAAAACACTGCTCTAGGGAACGCTTGCTTGGGCCCCGGCCCAATGGTTAAGAAAATACATATCAGATATGCTTTTGGTGTAACTTTTGCTCCAAAGTCACTTTTATAACCCTCTTTTTGAGTATACCTGCAAGATGTTTGTTTGTGGAGGCATTCCCAGGTTGCAAAGAAAACCTTGACCAACCTTCTCCAAAAGAACCATAATTTATCTTTTGAAAATGTACACCGTTTAAATATACATCTTCAAGTTGTCACCGTTACTTTTTCCCAGACACAGTTGAAAATAAAGTTCATAAACATAGGCATTGCTACGCATTCTACAATTGATTCAGACCTGGATACAAAAAGCTGTTTTTACCAGAATGTATGTCCCTGCATGTCCTACGTCAGTGTTATTATGCACACGCCAAGATAAGATGAAAATAATACTTTATCTAACCTCAAAGTCCAAATAATTATGTCCACCTCGCTGTGACGTCACCAAATAGCCAGACTGCAAAACTCCGCAAACAGAGGCATTCGAAACTGCTCACGCCAAAATGCAAGAACCTTACGATTTGATGTTTTGGCATTTTCTAAAAAGGGACAAATAACAAAATTTTAAAATATTAATTTTAATCTGTAACTGAACTCGAGCGATAGCAGGAAGTGGGCCTTTTTAAAACTGCATGGAAATGCAGAAAAAATAACTAAACCATCAACACTAAAACACTGAAACTGTTTTATTGTGCAGGTGTGTCTAATTTTGTGGTGTGTGTTACTGACGCTCAGTGATAGTGGAAAGCCTGCAAGTGCAGCATGTATTTATGGTATTTAAAGGACAAGTGAGGTAGGAAACTGCACATCCTTTCTGTTTTCGTAACTCGCTGTAACTGATTAGTCACTTGTTTGCACACTGGCTTGTTTTGACGTCGCTTCCTGGGAAAAAAACAACCAAACAAAACAAAACACCATGCGTTAGAATATCAGTTGGACAGCGTGTCGTGCATTTTTTTTGCATGTGTATGTTTTAATCAGGCAGGAAACAGGAAGTGATGTCACTGGGTCACAAACAGGATGCTGTGATTATAACACAATAGACGTGCCTGACTGTAAAGTGCGTGGCGACCCAGGGGTCGCAGGGCGGAGCATTAGCATATCTACATGTTCTATTACAGTCTCCAAAAGTGTGCAAATCTCGACGGTTAAATCAGCCGCTAACATTAGCTGCTAACATTAGCCGCTAGTATTAGCCGCTAGCTAACTAACGGCTATCATGCGTTGTACCTTGTGATCAATGTCTCTTCCAGGCAGTTGAAATGTTGCTTATTCAGTTGAGGTTTTATGATGGTCACGTTTGACCCTGCCCCACATATTATTTCTGTTCACATTCTTTCTTTCCGATACAATATCCATCCATCCATTTTCTACCGCTTATTCCCTTTGGGGTCGCGGGGGGCGCTGGAGCCTATCTCAGCTACAATCGGGCGGAAGGCGGGGTACACCCTGGACAAGTCGCCACCTCATCGCAGGGCCAACACAGATAGACAGACAACATTCACACTCACATCCACACACTAGGGCCAATTTAGTGTTGCCAATCAACCTATCCCCAGGTGCATGTCTTTGGAAGTGGGAGGAAGCCGGAGTACCCGGAGGGAACCCACGCAGTCACGGGGAGGACATGCAAACTCCACACAGAAAGATCCCGAGCCCGGGATTGAACCCAAGACTACTCAGGACCTTCGTATTGTGAGGCAGATGCATTAACCCCTCTGCCACCGTGAAGCCCTCCGATACAATATTTTGAACAAATTGAAGATTGACGGGTATCCAAAAATGTGTGCAGTCTTTTCAGGTTCCATAGCTTTTCTATGTAAATACTGGCTATTTTTTCATTGTTTGTTGTATTTTTTTATCACCTGTTAAAACGATCAAGTTCCAGTATATTTAGCTAAAAAAGCTGTAACTATATTATTTGTTTTATCAATGTAGAAAGAATAGACAGCACAGCGACATAAGCCACGTTTTGAATTGTTTATCGTATGTTTTCACTGACCGTTACGACAAGCCAGCAACACGATTGAATTTACCGTAGGTTTTTGCTTCTGAACACCACCGCGTTCCTTGTTTCCTGCCTCATAAGTAAGATAACATAATGCATGTTTTTTGAAAAGCCTGTATGTTACATTTACCCTTTGCCATCCGTGTGTGTCTGGAAACACATTTGAGACCAACGTGTAACGGCATAACTAACTATCCGATACATTTTTTTCTTAGGGGACACACGTCAAGGATCCGCTTCAGAAACAACAACAAAAAGGTTGGTTTTCTTCTTATAGTAGACTGGTGCAAGAAAAAAATTAGTCAAAGCAAAGCTGAACATACCGTGTGGCGGCATCTTGAAAGTAAACAAACATTTGTCACATCTGCTTTATGTAACTACCGGCAAATGGTGAGGGTTGATGACGTAGCAAAACCTCGAGCGACGTCCGAATTCCTTGAGGAGTATTTTTAACACTTTGTCATGGCCCTAGATTCTGAGGCCAAGGGCAAGGGTTAAGAAGAAGGGAGAAGGGGGAAGAAGGAGAAATCGGATTGAACCCGAAGTCTGCTAAGCAACAAGTTCAGGAGCATGATGTGCCCAATAATGTAATACATGCAGTCAATAGTTGACGCTACAGTGTTTTCTCGATCATCATGCCACATCGTCGTAAAATAATTTCTGCAAAGTAGAGATACGATTTATTTTATGGTTTTTATGAATATTATAAGCATTTGAAGTCTTTATAAGCACCTTAACACAGCTTTCACACACACTTATAAACACTTCTTATGCTCCTAAAACACTAGTTAATACACTCTAAAACCTGCATAATCTTAGCATGAAGAGTTCATTAGATACTCAAATTGCAATGTACTCAAATATACAAACCCTGTTTCCATATGAGTTGGGAAATTGTGTTAGATGTAAATATAAACGGAATACAATGATTTGCAAATCATTTTCAACCCATATTCAGTTGAATATGCTACAAAGACAATATATTTGATGTTCAAACTGATTAACTTTTTTTTTGTGTGCAAATAATCATTAACTTTAGAATTTGATGCCAGCAACACGTGACAAAGAAGTTGGGAAAGGTGGCAATAAATACTGATAAAGTTGAGGGATGCTCATCAAACACTTATTTGGAACATCCCACAGGTGAACAGGCAACTTGAGAACAGGTGGGTGCCATGATTGGGTATTAAAGCCGATTCCATGAAATGCTCAGTCATTCACAAACAAGGACTGGGCGAGGGTCACCATTTTGTCAACAAATGCGTGGGCAAATTGTTGAACAGTTTAAGAAAAACCTTTCTCAACCAGCTATTGCAAGGAATTTAGGGTTTTCACCATCAACGGTCCGTAATATCATCAAAGGGTTCAGAGAAACTGGAGAAATCACTGCACGTAAGCAGCTAAGCCCGTGACCTTCGATCCCTCAGGCTGTACTGCATCAACAAGCGACATCAGTGTGTAAAGGATATCACCACATGGGCTCAGGAACACTTCAGAAACCCACTGTCAGTAACTACAGTTGGTCGCTACATCTGTAAGTGCAAGTTAAAACTCTCCTATGCAAGGCGAAAACCGTTTATCAACAACACCCAGAAACGCCGTCGGCTTCGCTGGGCCTGAGCTCATCTAAGATGGACTGATACAAAGTGGAAAAGTGTTCTGTGGTCTGACGAGTACACGTTTCAAATTGTTTTTGGAAACTGTGGACGTCGTGTCCTCCGGACCAAAGAGGAAAAGAACCACCCGGATTGTTAGCATCTGTGATGGTATGGGGGTGTATTAGTGCCCAAGACATGGGCAACTTACACATCTGTGAAGGCGCCATTAATGCTGAAGGGTACATACAGGTTTTGGAGCAACATATGTTGCCATCCAAGCAACGTTAGCATGGACGCCCCCGCTTATTTCAGCAAGACAATGCCAAGCCACGTGTTACATCAACATGGCTTCATAGTAAAAGAGTGTGGGTACTAGACTGGCCTGCCTGTAGTCCTAATCTGTCTCCCATTGAAAATGTGTGGCGCATTATGAAGCCTAAAATACCACAACGGAGACCCCTGAACTGTTGAACAACTTAAGCTGTACATCAAGCAAGAATGGGAAAGAATTCCACCTGAGAAGCTTAAAAATGTGTCTCCTCAGTTCCCAAACATTTACTGAGTGTTGTTAAAAGGAAAGGCCATGTAACACAGTGGTTGCAGCCATGAAATTCTAAGTTAATTATTATTTGCAAAAAAAAATAAAGTTTATGAGTTTGAACATCAAATATCTTATCTTTGTAGTGCATTCAATTGAATATGGGTTGAAAAGGATTTGCAAATCATTGTATTCCGTTTATATTTACATCTAACACAATTTCCCAACTCATATGGAAACGGGGTTTGTACTTAAAATGATACAAAATAAATCTGCTATGCACTCGTGAACCTCGAATTGGTGAGGGAATACCGTGTATTGTTCTGTTGGATAAGAACGTTTCTGTTGTGTAGTTTTACAGTTAATTCCAATTGATTTAATTAGTTTTCCTGCTCCTTTCCCCTCTGTCCCCATTAAAAACAAGGACATGGGCCAACAGGATGCGCGTGAGGGGAAAAAGTCCATTCCAAACAGTCGGGATGCTGCTGATTAGCGGGTGTTATTTGTCGCGTGATGTCCGTTAATTGGAGGCAGGAGAGGACTTTTGAGGAAGCGGATGTCCAGGATGAAGACTTAACACGACTCTGAGGGATGAGGGATGACCCCCCCCCCCAAGCTCCCACACACACACACACAAAAATAACTATATCCCCGAATGCAAAATGGGGATGTTGTTGTTATTATTTTTGAAGGATTTATGGCACTGCCTCCCATCTGGTCTAAAAAGCCCAGCCCCTTTGCCCTTCCCCTCTGGTGACGTGACACCCCCAGTGCCAGGCCCCTCTCCCTGGCTTTGTTTACCCCCTAGTGGGTGGTACTGAAGCGGGTAGTGAAATATCGCTCTTAACCTTGGAGGGGGAGGCCGGCAGTTGGGGAGTGTGCACGCGTGTGTTATTTTATGGCTGGCATATGCTGCTGTTTTTTTTAATGGGCCCCCCTTGCGGCATCTGTTTTTATGGTGACGCGTGCGTGAGAGCATTATGAGAAGTGCTGGTGGGACTACCACCCTTTCTTTCTTTGGCCCCCCAGTGCCTGAGCTTGTTTCATCGTTTCCAGCTCGAGGGGGTGCGGTATCTGTGGAAACGGATTTGAATTTCAAGCCAATTTGTGGGTGAGGGGGGAGAGAATACACGGTGGGATAAGAGCCAAAGGCGTTTCGAGGAATGACTGTGGCGATGATGTCCGAAAACATTCAGCTGGGATTCATTTTCACAAGCCAGGTTGCATTTGTCCAATCTGGGCTGACGTTAAACGAGATCCTCCAGAGAAAAGCAGTAAATACAAAACATGTGATCATCATTTCTAGTCCTTTTCATTCTTTTTGAAAAAAGAAAAACATATTTTACCGATCAAAACTTTTTCACAAAAAGTTTATTCCTCAGAAGTTTGGTCCTTATAAATATGCAATATATACAAAATAATATTATAAAACATACAAAGAGCAAAGTTTCTTATTTAAATTAAACTCTGGAAATAATCACTTTAGAAAAACAAGAGTAGTTCTGTGGTTGTGAAATTTGTCTTAGACAGGCAGTGTTTGTGTTGCATAGAAAACACTTTCTATGCATACTTTCTCCAAATTGACTCCTTGAACCCTTTTTTTTGTAGTGCAAACAATCCAAGAGGAGACAAAAGGGCACAAATGAACCACACTTCCCACTTTTAAGGCTTCTAGTGAACTTGGGCTGCATGTCATCTTCATTCTTGCAGACGATGCTTCAGACATTCATTACTCTCAGTGTTTGTGACGTAGAATTGTGGCTCTCCACCCTAGGTCTTTTTGCATAGAAGGTGGCTGGAGCGCTTGGATGTTTTATTTGGGGAAGAAGTTGGGTTGGATTTTTCATAACGGCATCAAAAAAATCTCAGGCAACTTTCACTGATTGGTTGGCTGGTAAGAGTGATTATCACACAAGGCCAGGAAACGAGCGGCGGGAAAATCCACATTCACCTCCTATGGACAAGTCCAGGAGATAAGTTCATGTTCTTCCACTGCTCACACCTTGTTGCAGGCTTCTCAACATGTCCTTAAGTGTTCCAGAGTGCAGCAGTGGACATTAAAAACCCTCTGGTCTTTTCTCCTCGGCATTTGTAAACAATCCAGAATGTCGAATTCTGCCTCGATTTAGTGTCTTCTTTCCTACGCCGCTCACAGTTTTAAACCTGCAGTTGGGAAAATAAGAGGACCGTGTCAGTCACAACACAACACAACCTATCAAAGCAAGTGTTTTTAGTGTCTTCATTTCTGTCTGTCATCACACCGTGACTGTGGTTTGAATTTTCTGATGATTGCTTCGAGTGTCTGAATGATGCAGACTGACGATCTGATGTTGGTCACATATACTGTACAATCAGTCCCTCCAGGATTTTGCAATATTGTGATTGCACCAATTCATCCCAGCAAATTAAGTGCGGCCTCACAACTTTGTCAAAAGACTGCAACTTCCCGCACATTTTGACCAATCAGCCTAATTTTCGCCAATAGAATTTGTCTCTGAGCAGCGCTAAAATGTGAGCATAAATGAATGTTTAAGATGGACAAACAATTTTCAAGTGTAAAACAAACAGAATATGTCTGCAACTTGTGGATGACAGAGCAGACAGAAAACAATAAGGAAGCCTTTGGTGGGGTTTATTTCTGTAATTATAAATAATTTATACAATAATGATATAAAACATTATTGTTATAATAAATAATTAAAATACCACTGTATTTTGAGAATACGCTCAGGGTATGTTATTTTACTGCCATCTAGTGTTTACTTTGAAGTCTGTGGTAATAAACGAGTAAAACATCAATACAGAATTTGCTTTATTTTTGTTGAAATCCTGTGATTTCTTTTAGGTTAACGTTACGAGGAACACTTAAAACATTGATAACAAATTCATAAAATTACAAGTTAATAAAACAAGCCTTAAAACATCGCATTGTTTTTCTGAAAAAGCTGCCCTAAATTTAGGCATTATAGGCCGCAATTAATAACAAAAAAAAAGCCTGCAAAATCTCTTTACAATGTAAATGTCTTTACATTGAACCTATCCTCTTCAAGAGCCGTCGGCAGCAATCGTGCGGGGCCCTAAGACTGAATCCGGGTCATAGTTTAGTATCTGGGTCAGTGAAGCATCAATCTGTAGGTAACCCTGGGGAATATGGGAGTAAAGTGTTTTAAGGAGACAATCCGTTACTGGGATGGAGGAACCCTCCGGTTAATGGACAGCCCACCACACCGTGACAGAAAACATGTCAACTGCGATTAGAACTTAAATCTACGAGTCAAAGGTCCACCTGTTTATGCCTACATTGTTTGAACATTCAAACATTACTCAATGAGAATCAAAGCGGCATGTGCCAATAAAACAACACTGAAGAGAACCAAAAATCAGCCTCAATCAAAATCTAGTCTTACTCTTCTAGAAACTCTAGAGTTGCCAGAAATTCGGTTTTGGTACAATCTTGTTCACAAACAAATAAACAAAAGGTGAGGAGCTAAGAACAAAATGTTGCATGCGTAGTGTAGTGCAAGTAACGCAGACGCAAACAAGGAGTGTTGTGTTGTGACTTGTTGACACTATGTCACAGGGAGAACTTGTTTTTCTTTGTCATAGTTCTTTGTCCCGCCTATTTTTAGTATCTTTTCATAGGATAGAGGCGATCATCTGGGCAATTGCATACTTTCTAAACAGGGATTATGCTAACATGGCAGTTTTATCAGAACCCTACCACAAGATGTCTTCTATAAAATGTAGCAGACGTATTCTGTCTTGACCCCAACCAACTTCAGCAAGAGACACAGGCTTTAATGTCAAGCTAGAAGGGATGGGTCGCAAAAATCAGTTCCATAATGGCATCAATGCCGACGTAAACGGTAGTTCCCAGTCCGAAAAAGGAAGTAGACATCAATGCCTCATTTCGATGCTAAATAAATGCCAACTCAGCCACCTACAATGAGTGACTGACGGTGATATTGTGTAAGTACTAAGGCACATTTATTTTTATAAACATTTTTTTTTACTTTATTGTCAACCTTAACACGCCCACAGCAGCCCTAAGATACATGCACAGATCCTGGTCTCAGTAAGCAAAGTAAATTCACAAACCCCGGAATTGTGAGCATCAACATTGCCACACAAGCAAGTCGTTTTTTGCACATTTTCTGTGTTGTCTTTTGCTGCAATAATTCTGACAAATTGTTTTGGATTTAAATTGATATTTAAATGACTAGTCAGTTCAACTTAAACATCATCACATTTTGTCACAATAAAAAGGCCTTTTTTTTAACAAAGATTTGTATTTTTTCCATTTCTTAAGTACTATTTCGGCCACTGTTTCAAAAGTACTTATCTGGTGCTTAACATGTAAACGATACCCTTCTCTACCTGTTGTGCTATATATTTATTTGCAATTGACACGCTCAAAGAGATTACAATGGATGCTCACATGGCAGTTTTATCATAAAGAGAAAACAATAGAAGAGATGAGCAATAGAACATATGTTACCACTCTTCTCCCAACAGACTCAAGCTCTGCTTAATTCAGACCTATTTCAAACAGTTTCTTTCACCTATTTTCCTGCTAATTTGCCAGACAGTGCCATGGCTTACCTCGGTGGCTATGACGCACTCCCTCCTCTCCTCGGCTATGACAAATACCGACTGGTACATGGAGTCTCTGGAGGAGCATATCGTTGATATCCTACACTCTGGCTTTTCACTGCAGACACAAATCATACGGCTTTAACACAAACAGGAAATACATCCATTTATGTGTCAACCGTATACAAACAACAGTAGGAGTTGCATAATCCAGTAGGATTTTTCCTTACCTGCACACTCTACTCAAGGGTCTTTTCTCTTCTAAACACTTGTCATAAATACGACTTATGTCCTCTTGTGACCGCTCGTCCTTAAACTCCTTAGTTTTTGAGCTATAGGGGTCCAAGTGATAGTTTTTATGGATAAAGTTAGATTTTTCAGAGTCACAGTCCACCTCCAGGCTCATTTTCTGGTTGGTGTTTTTCAGCTGTGACGCCGTAATCAGGTTATCCCTCTGAGTGATGGACACGTTGTTCATGGTCTCTGTTTCGTCGCGCTGCCTTTGGGCCTGCCTGTGGATGTGCCTCAAGGCCAAGCCCACCATGCAAAGCAGGACCAGCAACGCCACCAGTCCCACAGCTAGAGAAACCGCCGCCCACTGGAAGCCGTCTTGAATATCTCCTACTTGTGAAGTCACGGCGGCGAAGAATTCGCAGCTTGGACCGGTGAAACCATGGAGGCAGACGCAGGTCCCTGGGGTCTTGCCGGACCCACCAACGCTAGTACAAACACCACCATTAAGGCAAGGATGAAGAGGGCATTCATTAAGGACTTTGTCGCAGTTGCGTCCGTTGTAGCCTTCAACACAGGCGCAAGTGTAGTCGTTGATTCGGTCTAGGCAGGTGCCGCCGTTGATGCATGGGTTGCCCGCACATTCGTTGATGTTGATCTCACAGTGCTGGCCAGTAAATCCTGCACGGCAGCTGCACATACGCATGCCACCATGGATCAGGCACTGACCACCTACAGGGGAAAGGAAGAGTCAGGTTAACAATTGTGAAGACACATGTTGGAAACGGGGGTACATAGGAGTCCCTTAAGGTATGGTTTAATGTGCCCCAGAACTAATTATTGGACTACTAAGTTTGTCTCATTTCTAAGATAAAAAAGATAAAGGTATGTTCCCAAGCAGGAGCTTTTGTGGGTACCACCCCAGTTACGCCCCTTTGGTGGTGTCCCTTTTTGGCAAGACTTGCTACAAGATGTAATAATAATAATAATGGATTAGATTTTTTATCGCGCTTTTCTATTGTTAGATACTCAAAGCGCTCACAGAGAAGTGGAAACCCATCATTCATTCACACCTGCTGGTGGTAAGCTACATTTGTAGCCACAGCTGCCCTGGGGTAGACTGACGGAAGCGAGGCTGCCAGTTTGCGCCTACGGCCCCTCCGACCACCACCTATCATTCATTCATCATTCATTCACCAGTGTGAGCGGCACCGGGGGCAAGGGTGAAGTGTCCTGCCCAAGGACACAACGGCAGCGATTTGGATGTCAATATGTGTGACTGTGTCCAGCTCAACATTGCCGTTGTAGCTTGTATGAATTTGATACTCATTAGGTTACGGCTCTTTAGTTCTTTCACACCAAATTCTACAATTAGAAATATATAAATTGTTACCATTGTTATAGATAATTCAAGGGAACTCATTTGATTATATCTAATTAGAGAGCATCCATGTAGTTTTGAGTTTTCCAAATTTTACAGCTTCAGTTCACACATCTGCATCAAATCAGCAGCATGGCTACAAAGCTGTGATTGTTCTCTGCACAAAAAACAATTCCACCCGAGTCAAACAAGATATTTGTCCTCAGCTTTCATCAACAACCGCTGTGAGCTGCTGTGACATTTACAAGCTTCAGCTCCGAGCCGTTGACTGTTTATACGGAGGACAATGGACACCCAGTTCCCAGAAATTCCTGTTGTTCCGCACAGCTTCCAGTCGCAGGAATCTGAGGAGGGAGGGGGATATCAGAAGGAGGAAGGTCGTACCATTAGCGCAGGGAAGCGACGTGCACTTGTCCACTCTCTTCTCGCAATTGAGTCCGGTGTAGCCGCGGGGACACTCGCACATGTAGCTCCGCCCGTTGTCTTTCTCCCAGCATTTGCCTCCGTGGAAGCAAGGCGAATCAGCGCACGTCAGTAGGCTGTGCTCGCAGTGCGAACCCTCGAAGCCCTCTTGACACGCGCACATGTAGCCGCTCTCCAGATTCTGGGGGGATACAGGTGAAACTTTAGACTTGGGACACATCCATAGAAACAAATTATGTAAACTTGTTCTTCCAGTGCAGAACATAATCTATTTGTTTGTTTTGGTAGCAGCACAGGTCACAGGTTTTGTTTGATATTACGGTCTGAAACTCGGTGGACTGGATTACTTCTTGATCATGGTCTAGAATTCTGTCATTGTCCCAACTTGGTGAAGGTCTGCCAGTGTTTTGTCTAGTTTTATGTTCTAGTTTGCCTAATGTAGGTTTTCCATCCATGTACAAATTGTGTTTTAGGTCACTGAAAAGTAACTTTCTGGCGTTAGTAAACTTGTGCGAAAGCAAGACCAGAAAAACCTTGAAATTACTTAACCACATTTTTTGTGAACTTGGGGCCTGATTTACTAAAAGTTTGCAAGTACTAAAACACGTGCAAACTTGATAGCACAGGCAAAGCTGATCTACTAAACATGTGCAAAGTGGATTGAGTCTGTTAAGTAAGCAGAATAAGTGAAAGCATCCATTTTGTGTCTCTGTCTTCATAAATATGAAAAATATATGCTGATCATCAAAACCCTCACAATACTGGGAGGAGACGATGCACATATATTTATTTAGCACGCTCAAAGTGATTTATCAACATTCATCACCGTTTTGCGAGCGCTATTTAGCCTTTTATGTATCACGTGTCAGAAGGACGTGCAAACTGACAGTTCCACACAGGGCTGCAGGATCAGTGCTTGCTGCAAAGACAGATGATGGACAGATGAGAATCCTCTGTTCCACGAGGATGTGTCAACATTTTGGACAGTCAGGAATAAAAAAAATTAGATGTATCGTCTATTCAGCAATTTCCTTTTATTATTTTGGTTGACTTATGGGGCTGATTAAAATGAGTTCATTTCAGTTTGGGTTTTGATGTCTGCTGACTTTAGGAAATATATTACGATAAAATACCTCTCCAACATGATAAAAAGTATATTATTGTGCATTTTCTTACGTTTGAGTCATTCGCACAAATGCGCTGGTGATGCGATCCAAAGCTGCGCACAGAATTAAGTGTCAGTGTGCATATGTTTCTGTTGTCTAGATTGCGATTAAAAAAAAGTGTTACAAATTATAGATGTGTGCTGCCGGTTCAACACATCGCACTCAGGAGCATGACAACATGAATGTACAGACAATGACTGTCTCCTTGGTAAAAGCCCTGCATGCACGCAAAATTCTCATTTAAATAAGGCAGTCTGCACCACTTTTCAATTGCACATGCCGTGTTAGTGGATCACATGAAACACACTTACCCACAGTACACACTATTTTATTTTTTGCACACGCTGTTTAGTGCGTGGTATTTGGATGTTAGTAAATAAGGCCCCTAGATGCTCTGTTGGGCAAGACACAACCCTTGGGTTGTGGTTAGGGCTTCGCATGGCAGCTCCCACCATCAGTGTGTGAATGTGTGTGTGAATGAGTGAAGGTGGAAATAGTGTCAAAGCGCTTTGAGTACCTTGAAGGTAAAAAAACACTGTACAAGTATAACCATAACCCATTCTTCAATACTTCAAAGCAAGGTGTCGTATCATGCAATTGTTTATCAATTGGAACAACTCTGTGTAGAGTTTGCCTTTTCTCCCCATTCTTGTTTTTCTATAGTCTATCTCCACCCACATTAGCAAAACATGTTTCTTAGTCTGCGGTGTGAATGGTAATTTGTCTACATGTGCCATCTGATTGACTGGTACACCCTATTTTAATTGTCCTGAGGGAACTCTCCTGAAGGAATCAATAAAGTACTATCTATCTATTCCAGGGTGTACCCTGTCACTCGCACAAAGTCAGCTGGGATAGGCACCAGCTTCCTCACGACCATAATGTAGTCAAGTAGTATAGAAAATAGAAGAATAGACAACTTCAGTTCTAGAAATGACTTTTTTCTGTCTTGATATAGCTTAAAATATGGTTAAGGGTTCAGGCACCACCGCCTGTTGTGTTATACAGTCGACAGCCTTGCAATGTTTTTTATTTTACACTTTGATGAAAAGAGAGCCTTTTGTGTGTAAACATGAATGAAAAGGACTTACTGTGCATATCGCTCCATTCCTGCAGGGGTTGCTGTCACACTCCTGCATCTCCAGCTCACAGTTGACCCCCGTGAACCCTGGCAGGCATGTGCACGTGTAGCTGCCCTGGCCTGTGTTCATACAGGTTGCACCGTTGACACAGGGATGGTGATGCGTGCAGAAATTTAAGTCTTGCAAAACAATAAGAAGGAGAGGGTTGAGTGTTTGTTTGCAGTTAGAAAGAAAGTTGTCCATCCTGAATACGTGCAATTAAGTGAGAGGACGCTAGAGGCGGAAATTTGACTAATGCACTTCCGGTAATCCAACTAATAAGATGGGGCTGGCAACATAAGGGGGGTCTTTAAAACTGCACTGTCCTTACCTTGGTCACACAATAAGCCACCCCAGCCCTCCTGACAGTTGCACTGCCATGGCAGCTGGCAGGTGCCGTGCTTGCAGGCTGGGTACTTCTTGCACTCGTCACAGAAGGTGCCCTGCCAGCCATCTCTGCACCTGTAGGGTGCAACAAAATGCACTCTGTCATACTCCAGTCTTTAATGTGCTTCTGTTATCTATTTGACTTTATGATTTGTTTTTCACAGCTGTGTGTTGAAAAGTCCACCAACCAGCTGACTCTCACTCACCAAAGCACTCGGTACACCTGCACAATCTAATACAAGCTGTACTAGATCACACTCAGTGGTGACTGCTTGATTTAACTACACAACAAGTTATACATCTGGGCTTCCAAAACTACGGCCCGCCAGCATCACATAATCAGGCCCGCGTGACGTTCCAAGTTAAAAATAAATAAATGATTTAATCTGTCCCATCCAGCCGCTCAGGTAAATCATATTGTTTATGTAGATGCCCAAATATACTTTACAGATTTAATTTATATTTAAGTATGGGATACTTCCCTTGTTGCCTTATTTGTTTTTGACTTTATTAAATGTTTGGATATATTTAGTTTTTGGTGCAGCCGAAGGGCTAGAAATAGGGATAGAAAGAAAAAGAAAAAAAGAGGGACATATATATATATATATATATATATATATATATATTGTCAAGTGATTATTTTTTTAATCAGATTAATCCCTCTCTTGAGCTGTGATTAATCATGATTAATCACAGGTTATTACTCTCTTGCATATTTAAAATTTGGTTATGAAAATATCCCAATATATGAACACAAATGCAATTTTGTTGTCAAAATGTAATCAA
Organism: Nerophis lumbriciformis; assembly: GCF_033978685.3. Classification (NCBI taxonomy): domain Eukaryota; kingdom Metazoa; phylum Chordata; class Actinopteri; order Syngnathiformes; family Syngnathidae; genus Nerophis; species Nerophis lumbriciformis. The sequence continues at coordinate 1,503,901 of NC_084581.2, forward strand.
GAGCACATTTTGAAAGTATTTGCAATAATATCGCAAACAAGGTACAGATAGTAAACACACTCCTAAATGTGCAGTACGGTACTTAGATCTGCATTTACTCTTCCTTTAAAAAAGAAAAAGACACATCACAGAATGAAATGTGCATCCTCTAGATCAGGGGTGTCAAACGTACGGCCTGTAGGCCGGATCAAGTGCGAGAACAGGTTTTATCCAGCCTGCGAGATGAGTTTCCCAAGTATAAAAATTAACCTGAAATTTTGAATGAAACAGCTGTTCTAAATGTGTCCACTGGATGTTGCAATAGCAATTCCTTGTATCTTTGTAGATGATGCTACATATGTACAAAATAAACCACATGATGTTAGTACATCAGTCGAGGAAAATGATCAAACTACATAAATAACATACTGTAATTTGATTTTGATTTAATTTTTTTATCTTGACAGATTGAAAATTAACACCAATGAGTTGACTGATTAACATTATCACATTATTTATTCAGAAAATATAAATAACAACAAATAAAGAGAGAATACTATTTACTGCAACATGTAAGTGTAACAAAAACCCAACAACATTATGATTTGTACAATTTCAGAATGTGCTTGTTCTATTTTTAAACAAAGAAACCAATCTGAAGTTGTCTTTAATTTTAAGTTATCGTGCCATGATTTTACCAGTCCGGCCCACTTGGGAGTAGATTTTTCTCCATGTGGCCCCCCATCTAAAATGAGTTTGACACCCTGCTTTAGATGCAATAAAAATAAGCTGAGTCAATTACACATCTTGAATAGATTGTATTTTACACCCTGTCAGTTGTTTAAAATGGGTACAGTATATAGCAAGTTATGTATAAAGTGTCTGGCAGCTGAAGGAACTCTAATTCATATCCTGTGGGAAGATTAGTGATTAAAGAGTTGTGGTCTGTTGTGAGAATTGTCTTGGTTATCCGTTCTAGGCCACTGTGGGTCACATGAGGTGCGTCACCAGACCTGCTAATGTTAGCCAAGTTAGTATTTCCGTGTGTTAAACTGCAGGCGGCTGAGGGAGTCGTGTCTGAACAAGCTCAGCTTCCTCATTAACATGACACAATGTCACAGTTAAGGACTACACCCCTACAGTCGCCAAAGTTTGTGCCCCCAAAAACTCTTCATTTGCCGTATGAATGTGCTTATCACGCTTTCAAACATTACAAGACCTCTTGTATGCAGTTTGAAAGCAGCAGCCGAAGAAAAGAAAAACAAGTTCTATCGGAGTGTGTTGAAGTGAAATTGGCCGCCTCTCTTCACTCATCTAAGAACGTTGTGACAATAGGCGCCGACTTCCGGGATTATGTGCGGTCATTACAAAGGGTGTGATTATTTTTGATTTATTTATTTTAATAAGGCGATCATTTTTTGTATTAATCACATGCTGTATACACATACTGTGTGTGTGTGTATATATATATATATATATATATATATATATATATATATGTATATTAGCTGCTTGCTTGTAAGCCGCGGGACTAAAATTGATACAAGAGGGGATCAGTGTTTGTGATTAAGCATTAATCGGCAATTGCAATCACATACTTTTTCAAAATAATTGTTCAATACTGATCGGTGGCTGATCAATCGGCACATTCCTAGTTTTATTACAGTATACTTGTGTTAACAGCACATTGGCTAACATAACTGCACCCATACATTCAGTAAATCACTCATAACACATGTATTCATTACTAACAGCTACAAGTTTAGCGTTCTTTGCAGTTGACTTGAGTTTTGTGTAACTTGGCTGTTTCTTTCCGAAATATGTATCTCTGACAAAGAAAATACACCAAAAACTAAACATTCACTGCAGAGGATGCTGGTTCCCAGGGGGTTTTGAACAGGTGACACTGGTATGCCTCAATTCCCAATTTACATTTCTCATTAGAAGATCAGATGCTATTATGGTCTGCAGAACTTTACTATGCTGAGTGTGTGGAGACGTGGGAGCGGCTTAATGATGATGATGACGATGCTGCCCTGGCATTCGAAAAGGTTTTAACCTCATTCTGTTGGGTGATGATGGATTTGTGTGTCTCAAAAAGAGGGCAAAAATATGATACAGCTAAGAATTTGTCAGGCGTCCAGTGACAGGAGGCAGAGTATTCACTGACGTTCTTTTTATTATAATGGGGGCGCAGAAGCAGATTACATAACCTTTCTGTACACTGTAAACACAACAACCGTATTTTTTTTAAAAACAGGCAAATCAGTCGCCAAAATTTTCAGGTAAAAAAAATAGTGGTACCGTTTTTCAATTTAGAGTAATTCTGTGAAAAACCACCATAAATCTTACAATAAAATTCTGGCGACTCAGGTGACTCTCTTTTTTTTACCGTAAAATGTACAGTTTTTTTTACAGTATTATTCACTGTAAAGATAATTAGGACATAAGACATGAGGTACACCTACACTTTAGGACAGGGGTGTCCAAAGGTATTTTTTATATGGCCGAAGACACATTCTAAGTATGCTGTGACAAAAAAACCCCCATAAAAGATGGAATAAAAGAGCAAACAGTTGTAATGTAATGAGAAAATATTGAAATGTTGACGCTAATCACACAGAACTGACAATGTACATATTGTATTGGTTTTGAAAGTGAAAACTATCAAAATGGCCCAGCATCATTTGATTCCAAAGTCTGCGGCCCTCAGTGGAAAAAGATTGGATAAACGATAACCACGTGCGGACAAAATCAAGAATGTGGGGGGCTACTTGGTTTAGTAACCACGCTAATCCCAGTCCAATGTAGGTCAAAATATGTAAAGCGCTGCAATATACATTTCAAGAAGAAAAACAGCCTACAGCTCAGATGTGTGTAATAGTAAAAAGCATCGTTTAAATATTCTTTAAATATGCCTCGGGGTAATGAAAAAAAATGAGTAGTGTGCTGCAAATGGCCGCCAGACCACACTTTATTTAAGTCAGTTACATATTCTGCATCATAATGTTTTTGAAAGTGGTGATTGTTTTGTTCCTAAATAAGGAGTAATAACATTTGGATGCTTTGCTCATTAGATTGTGTGGGTGCACGGTACTTAATAATATGACCTGTTTACTTACACACACTCGCCAGGCTTGGAGCAGTTGCCGTTCCTCTCGGTGCAGCCTTCCAGACAGATCGCTGCAGGGCAAATAAATGAAATAATCCGTCAAAATGCATCTCTTATTGCATGCGAAATATCTCAAGAGCAAATTTTGAATGGCTAAGGGTGTTGTCTTTATAAATAACGCAGCAGGATTCTTTCCTGCATCAAACTGAGGCCTCACTTTTCCACTCCAACACGGGGGTGTTGTTTGTGCTGGTGAATTCAAACATTACAGCAGCGGCTGACGGTAACGCAGCCAGTTTAGCCCGCAACAGATGCTCGCTCTCAATAGCAGACAGCTGTCACTATTGTTGTTTTTGTCGCTCCTGCCGCCATATTTGCAGCTGCTGCTGCTAGCACCACGCACGCACATGCTCACTCTGCGGCGCGTGGCGGGATAATAGCAGCGTGATTAACCTTGGCGTGTGCGGCACACGCGCAAGCTCTTAGCAATGCGCGTGCACCCAACCCCCGCCACTTCCCAGGGATTGGGTTACAGTGCACGAGCGGTCCAGTATTGTGGTAAATAATGCAGTAGTATCAGGTAAAAGCACACCTGTCCTTGCCAAATGTCCAACACACGCAAAAGCTTGGAACCTCCAACTGCTCTCATTCAAACTTTTTACTCATGTATGTATGTATGTATGCTCCAGTCACTCCTGAAGGATGATTCTCATAATTGCAGCATATGTTTGGAATTTTGCTCGAAATAGAGTCAAGTTCATTTCTCTTTGACCACTAAATAGCATGGATGACAGACCTATTGTCGCCCGTGGCGTGCGTATATCCAACACATGGTAGTGATTACTCTCTGGGCACCACTCTTTGATTAATTTGATGCTGTAGAAAAAGGGGGGACCCTCAAGAGTAGTGTTGGGGGTGGTTGACAAATGGCATCGGGCCTCCAGGTTTTCCCGTTCCCTCCTTTTTGGGTGCGACGGCCTAAATATAACTACGGACAACAGAAAGTAAAAAGAAAAAAATATACCCTTTTTGTGACCTGAATACAAAAAGATTTCGGTAATGATAAGTTGTATTTATAAACTTCTTTACTTCCGATACGATATCTATATTGGAGCTTTGAGTGTTTGCCGATATTGATCTGATATGATATCAACAAGAATACACACTTATATTTTTTTGTAGTGTGAAATGTTAGAAAAGTTTTGATCAAGTTAAATTAGTCAAACAGAATAATGGTAGATATGAACATCCATCCATCCATCCATTTTCTACCGCTTATTCCCTTTGGGGTCGCTGGAGCCTATCTCAGCTACAATCGGGCGGAAGGCGGGGTACACCCTGGACAAGTCGCCACCTCAACACTAACCTATTTATTATTAACCATCTGCAATGGACTAGTGCTGTCTTTAATTTGAAGGTGATTGGCCACAATAATTCATGATGCAGTTAATTGAATGATGCGGACAGGTTTGTTACTGGACACTTTCTAAAACGCTTCTGCCTTGGACACTTTGTATATGTAAGTAATATGCAACTATAATTATTGTATTATTTTTTATATTGACAAAAGTGCTGTTTTAGACTGCAATATTGTTCAATTAAGGACACTGATTACGTATGTCGAGCTCCTAGTAGTCTGTAGCCTGCACATTTGCTTTTTGTAAATGACGTGACTAAAATACAAGAAAAGACCAACCTTGTTTGCTTATTGGATGTAGTATTGTTGTTCCCTTGCCACTTCGCAGTTCACATACTGCGGTCACAATGCATCGTGGATTTTAAAATAAGGGTCACTCAAAAAATCTTTGAATGAATCTGTTAATTAAAATGTTTCTTTTTTTTCAGGGTATACAGGTGGAATTTGTGCATTAAATATTGGAAAAATATTCTTCCCCAACATGTCTTGTTAAACCAAGTAAAATACATCTCGCATCGAAGACTATTTCTCCAACAAGTCATACACTGCAGTGCAAGCTCATTTTTGGAGACAGCATAACATATGCAAGTTTGCCTTTTATAACGCAGAGTGACCACTTGGAGTATATTTTGTCTGGAATTTTATGCAAAATGACAAAGATAACTGGAATTTGGGTGATGATAATACACACACTGAAGTTTAAATTCAGCAAATTTCAAGAGATTTGTAGGAGTAAATGCATTTTTCATGGGTTCTGGTTTTTGGGGTCACTATGTAACATTGAGTATATTGAGAGTTGAGTACCCATTGAAGTTTTCATGTTGAATTGACGGAGCTGTTAGAGTGTATGAAATGTTTTAAGAGCATAGGAAGTATTTACAAGAGTGTGTGATAGATGTGTAGAGAGTTTGTAAATACATTGCATGCATATATTATTCATATAATATCATTCAAATAAATACCGTCCCTACTTTGCGGCAATTCAACACCCGCGATAATAGAGGGAATGCTGCAATCACAAAATAATTAAACCAAGTTTTCTACAAAATAAAGTTTGTAGAAAACTGCAAAAAGGTGTTTGTTGCAGAAATAACGCATGTAAAAGTCCATTTGCAGTCATCATATCTGCAATTAAAGATAAGACTGAGGTAAAATACAAACAATTCCTAGATGAGATCATTCAAAAAGACTGACCCGGGGTCACAAAGTAAAGGACAACTCTAAACTCACTTTGACTTTCCACTAGCACAAGTCCACGATAACACCAAGAAAACAAAGGTAACAAAAGTACCAGTAGAAAAGTACTCGCTGATCGCTTACGTTCTTCACAGTATTTCCCCTTCCACCCAGGCAGACAGGTGAGTTGTCCATCTCTTGTGCAGGTGTAATGTCCGAATCGGTCGTCCCTGGGCGTGCATTTCTTAGAGCAGCTCTCCCCGTAGTAGCTGTCGTTGCAGACGAAGCGGTAGGAATACCTCAGCTCCGTCTGCTCGGCCATCTGCGTGTCCTGAGACCAGTCGGTGCTGACGCTCAGTTGTCTTTGGATCGCGAAAATGCTGATTAACAAGTCCTGGTTGTCGCTGTCTGAAAATGGAAAAGGGGTTGGAATGAGTTGTGGTTCTGTTAGAGACATCATTTTGAGGGTAAGTTAGTTGTTTTTTGACTCTTTAACAGTTTCTACCTTTGTTACAGAACCACAACAATACAAAAAAACGTGCAAATTATTGTACCCTTAAAAAGTACAATGAATTAAAAAATAGTACAACAAAGCTATTCAACTTGCAATCTGGGGGCAAAGTTTAGCCCAGCAATGACACCATACCGGCCCACGGGTTCAGTTTAAAACTTGAGAGACAAACATTTTTGCAGCAAATTCCTAAAAACACGAGTGGTCTTGTCGTATAGAGGAACTTGGTGCACGGTAAACACATTGGCAGATCTTTGCATTGACATTTAGCCTTGCTAGCAAACCGAAGAAAACACTGGGGGCCAAACTTGTGTTTTGCACAAATGAGGAGTTCCTCAAGGTAGTACCCCTTTCAGTCCTCTCCTTGTTAGCAGTTACATTTGTTTCCGTAATGTGATTTATGTAGCGAAGGTGTTGCTGTAGCTTGTTTACTTCAGTCAGAAGTTATTTGTTCAACTTCTTTAGTTATATTAGTAGTGTTCCTCAAAGTTCCATTTTAGGTTCTTTCCTTTTCATTATTTGGCTATTCAACTGGTAGCCCACCAGTTCACTTCAAAACTTGTGAGAGACTCACATTTTTTGCAGCAGATTGCCAAAATGCTGTCATACAAATGATCTTTGACTATATTTTTTTGCAAAAGGTCCTTAAAACAGCAGAGTGCTCCTGTAAATAGAGCAAAATCAAATGTCTACTGTAGAAGACGCTAGTTCTCCTTTATATTAAAAATGTTTGAAAAAATACTGAAGGGAGAAGTCCAGACCCCGGTCCTTAGCTTTCTGCTAATGTGGCCCCCAGAACAATGTAGTTGCCTTTCCCTGCAGTACAATGATTGTACCCTTAAAAGTATACAATCATAGTACAATTATTGAAATCGGTGTACCCCTTACAGGTACAACGATTTCAATAATTGTACAATGATTAAAGGTACAATGATTTCCTTACTTCCCATGTGAGCGTATCATAAATTGTGGGACTTTCAAACGTCACCTCATTCCACTTGACTAATCTGCCCAGTGGCAAGCTGCATCCCTTATCACATCCTATACAGCCCAGATGAAAGATAAACTCAGGTTTAAATTTCCTCTTTCTTTTCCGTCGGCAAAAACATTCCCAGGCCCTAGTCCCGTCTTCCAAAAGGGCGGAACAGAGTAAGGTGTAAAATGCAGGAAGATGCAGTCAGGGCTTCTTGGCAGCCTCTGCGTATTCTCACCAAAGCCCACGACTCGTTCCCACGCCAAAAATAAACCGCAGGAAGTTCAATTGTGTTTAGCACAAGAATGAAGAAGGTGTCTATGAGTTCACAACAAAAAGCTGAAATAGGTGTCCGCATGTGTGAAAAGTAAGGAGAAGATTCCAAAAAGTGTTCATTAACTCTTCAATATCTGCTTTTAGTGGTTTCAAACTAATTACAACTAAAAAAGGCTAAACTTGACTTTTTAGAAGATGGAATCCTTCTTTAGAAAGTGTCAGCGCGCATCCAGAGCTCCCTCTTGTGGCCAAAGTTAAGCACTGCACTTACCTACAGGTAGATTTCCATGAGCAGAGTGCCAGGCTTCAATGATTAAAGAAAACGAGCCCTAAAGAGAGAAACAAAGACAGGTTTTTTTTGTACCTCATAATAAAACAATCATTTTTGTCAATAATTAGTTTATTATAATTCCAAGGCTTCTGGGTGCAATGAATAACACCCAGTTGGATGATAAGAACCAAAATAAAGCCTACAAAAAGTAATTAAAGTCAGTCCTCTTACCGGCCATCCAAAGTTGAATGGGATCTGGATGGGACCAGGGGGTGTGCCACTGAAGGAGTTGGAGCCCAGCACTGCAGTCCTGGTACTCCCAAAAATGCAGTCCCCTGGCGAGACCACAGCCTGGTAGTTCTTCAGACAAATCCTAAAATAAGTCCTGCAGCTGGTGGGCTTGCACGCTTTGCCATTGGCCAGCAGACCCTTGTGGTTCTTAAAATCATGGAGGTGCAGCTCAAAAACACCCGAGGCAAAAACCTACAAGATATAGATATAGAAAATGTTATTTAAAAAAAAAAAAATAGTAAAGAAGCTCAGTCCTTTCTTTCAATCATACCTGTACTATGATGCTGAATGCAAAGGTGAAGGTGACCCAAGCTGCCATCCTTCTGCAGCCAATATGACACCTGCCCCCCACAAAATTTTATTCCAAAGGTCAAATAAAATGAATTGAAATATAAAAAGAGAATAAATCCTTCAAAATTCACACTCCTGCAGCTCCTGATGTCTCAAAAGTTATCCAAATGTGACAAAATATCCAAGCAGCTCGGCCCCCTCCGCCTCCTGCAGCCCCCCCTCGCATGGCACTGTACTCCACAGGCGTGCACGTCTCCGCTGCAGCGTGTACGCGCGGCGTCTTGTTGTAGTTTTTTTTTCCCCTCCCAAAATATTACTGGAGTCCACGTTGTGTCCACGGAGCTCTCCTCTTTAATGGGAGCCACGGCGGGCGGCCCCCCTTATTTATAGACTCGCACCAGGCAACTCATTACGTCAACTGCCAATCACCACAGCCCAGGACCACGCCCACTGGACGTTTTTTTGTCTCTTACATATTCAGCCGCCTCCTTCCTTGTGAACCCAACAGCAAATATGCTCATTAAATATGTGCACACTGCGTCATTTATTATCTGCAGACTTCTTTTTTTTTGTTTCTTATGCGCAAAGTTATGGTTTTAAATTTGGTTATCTTTAAGGTTTTAGTTTATTTCGAACATGCATACAGTTTCAATATGGTACAACACATATTTCCAATTAAATTCTCATTACACGCCTATTTAATCAGAACACTTTTCCATTTCACAGCAATTTCTTACACATTTTTTTGTTCACTTCCGCCGCTCACACACAAATTGAATAAATAACCGAATACATAAGATTGGTGGACGTAGACTGTTATAAAAATTATTGACTTTTTTCTATAATAATACAAACATTAGATTTAGAGAAAAAACTAACTGATTGAATGCATAAAAATGCATGCAATATTTCTTGAAGTACCGGTAAATATATTGCATTTGTTGTTTTCAATTTAATCAATCAAGTACATTTATGATTATGTCACGGCCAGGGCGCATTGGAATGCGCCCTCATCCTGGCACTCTGCTGGTCGCACCTCGGGACACGCCCACGGCCGCGCACATCCAGGGACGCACCACACGCGTCTCCGCCCTGCAGCAGCCGCCGGCTGCAATCATTCACCGGCAATCAGCACACCTGCCTGTAATGAAGGAGCTGCCTTCATAAGCCTGCACAACCTGGCATGCCGGGCCGTAATATAGTCTTCTGTATCGTAAGCCGATACTCAGCTTTATACTCTCTCTCTGTCCTGATCTCTCCGCATTCCCCCCTGTGTTTCATTGTTCTTCCTTGTCTTTCCAGCATCTGCCCTTGTTCCTGTGTTGGCGAGCTGTGCGTCTCGTCACCTTTTTGTCCCCTTGGTTCAGGGACTGCCCTTTTTTTTGATTCCCGACCCCCTCGCATGGACTCGGACTCTGACGCTTCTCTCTCGCTCGGATCACCTGCCTGTCCCATGGACTTCCGTGTTCCTTCGCTCTCGTTCAACATTTACGGTAACACTCAACAGCTAATCTACACACATAGTCTTACACCATACACTCTTGGATTTTGTCACACTCCATTTCCTTAGTTTATATTATATTGTTTGATTATTATTTATATATGGTGAATATATATAATAAATCATTGAACATTACAGCACTCTGGTGTCAGTTGCCGTCATCTCCCTCAGCAAACCATAACATCACAACAAATGTGTTGTTATGACAAATTCAATCCCACAATAAATTGGCTATCAAATTTGCTAATTTACAGCATAAACGTATATAGACATACATACCTACACACACATATATATATATATATATATATATATATATATATATATATATATATATATATATATATATATATATATATATATATATATATATATATACATATAGATATATATATATATATATATATATATATATATATATATATATATATATATATATATATGTATATATACATATATATAGATATATTAATATGTATGTATATATATATATATATATATATACATTTATATATATATATATATATATATATACATATACTTTTAACTACCATGTGTTTACATATATACATATTATTACATATATGTGTATATATACATACACATACATATATGTATATGTAGTTATGAATATATATATATATATATAATTTTAGCTACCATGTGTTTACATCTGTACATATTATTACATATACACTGTATATGTATACATACACACACATACATATATGTATTTGTAGTTATATATATATTTATATATATGTATGTATATGTATATATATATATGTATGTATGTATATATATACATACATATATATATATATATATGTGTATGCATATATATATATATATATATATATATATACATATATATATACATATAATTTTAGCTACCATTACTTGTTGCCCTTTTTTCATCTTTATAGCTTGCTACTTTCTGTATTTCCAGGAGAGATAAGTCATAAAGATCATTTTTACCTGATTAGTCATAGGACAATAATGCATTTTAAAGAACAAAAAACAATAACACTGTATGAATATAAGGTGTCAACAGGGTTTTATGAGTTTGCAATATCTATATGTCCATGCAGTTGACATTGATAATAATAAGTATGGGTTTGTTGCATTTACTGTACAGTTCGACCTGACTCATATTCATTATCATCATAATAATAAGGAATGTGTGCAGGTGTATAATCCTGTGTTGTTTATTCCCCTCTTTGATGGCGTGTGGATACCTTGTTTAGGGCGTGACACAGTTTAACAGCAGCCTCCCTCCCTTCATCCCTCCCGCTGACCCTCCCTCCCCATTGTTGAGGCGCGTGTCCCCGCTCTCGCCTTCATGCGGGTGCACAGTGTGCCGGCACATCACTATTCAGCTGTATGCAAATGAGCTCACATACACGCACAACCACACTCAAACACACACGCACACGCACACACATACACACACACATACATGCACCCAGCCCTTGCTTTATTCTACAATCTACCTTATTTAGGTTTCAATCAATCAATCAATCAAAATGTATTTATCTATATACAACTTAATCACAAGTGCCACAAACCACACCGACATTCTCGGTCTTGAACCCGCATCCGGGCAAGAAAAAAATCAAGCCAACGGGAACAATGAGAAACCTTAGTATGGACCGCAGATGTGGGGACCCCGCCAATAGACGTCGAGTGGGTACGGTTCATAATGTGAGAGTCCAGTCCATAGGGAGGCCATAGGGATCCTCTTGCTTGTAGACAAGTCAGCAGTGCAGAGACGTCACCAACTGTTGCATAGAAGAGTGGTCCACCCAGGGTCCCGACTTGGAACAGCTAGCGCCCCCTCCATTGAAACTGATCCATGGCCACCTGATAAGGAGAGGGGGCCAGAGCAGAAAAGAGAAGCGGCAGGTCAACTGTTTTAAAAAGGGGTCTATTTAAAGGCTAGAGTATATATGCGTTTTAAGATGGGACCTAAATGCTCCTACTGAGGTAGCATTACTATATGTTACCAGCAGAGGTGGGTAGTAACGCGCTACATTTACTCCGTTACATCTACTTGAGTAACTTTTGGGATAAATTGTACTTCTAAGAGTAGTTTTAATGCAACATACTTTTACTTTTACTTTAGTATATTTATAGAGAAGAAACGCTACTTTTACTCCGCTACTTTTATCTACATTCAGCTCGCTACTCGCTACTAATTTTTATCGATCTGTTAATGCACGCTTTGTTTGTTTTGGTCTGTCAGACAGACCTTCATAGTGCCTGCGTTTCAACAAATACAGTCACTGGTGACGTTCACTCCGTTCCACCAATCAGAAGCAGTCACTGGTGACGTTGGACCAATCAAACAGAGCCAGGTGGTCACATGACCTGACTTAAACAAGTTGAAAAACTTATTGGGGTGTTACCATTTAGTGGTCAATTGTACGGAATATATACTGTACTGTGCAATCTACTAATAAAAGTTCCAATCAATCAATCAAAAGTGTGAAGGAAAAAAGACCATTTTTTATTTCAACCGTACACCCCGTCAAAAGCCTAAAGACTGACTGCACAGTTCCTGTCTTCACAATAAAAGTGCCGCTCCATCGTGCCTGCGCTTTCAAAATAAGAGTCTCCGAAAGCCTGCGCAAACAAGCTAGCAAGCTACGGAGTTTGCCGCCAATATATTTCTTGTAAAGTGTATAAAAACGAATATGGAAGCTGGACATATAAGATGCCAAAAACCAACCACTTTCATGTGGTATTAGACAGAAAGGAGGAACTTTTTTTCTCCTCCATTTGAAAACGTGGACGTTTGTCATCACTACTGTCTGATTCCAATCAATGCAAGTCATTAGAATCAGGTAATACACCAACTTATATTCTTGTCTTCATGAAAGAAAGGAATCTATATGTGTTAAACATGCATGTATATTCATTAAAACACTATTAACATGTAAACAAAAACGGCGAAAAAAATAAATATAAATTATATACTGTATATATCAATGTATGTATATATACAGGTAAAAGCCAGTAAATTAGAATATTTTGAAAAACTTGATTCATTTCAGTAATTGCATTCAAAAGGTGTAACTTGTACATTATATTTATTCATTGCACACAGACTGATGCATTCAAATGTTTATTTCATTTAATTTTGATGATTTGAAGTGGCAACAAATGAAAATCCAAAATTCCGTGTGTCACAAAATTAGAATATTACTTAAGGCTAATACAAAAAAGGGATTTTTAGAAATGTTGGCCAACTGAAAAGTATGAAAATGAAAAATATGAGCATGTCGATACTCAATACTTGGTTGGAGCTCCTTTTGCCTCAATTACTGCGTTAATGCGGCGTGGCATGGAGTCGATGAGTTTCTGTCACTGCTCAGGTGTTATGAGAGCCCAGGTTGCTCTGATAGTGGCCTTCAACTCTTCTGCGTTTTTGGGTCTGGCATTCTGCATCTTCCTTTTCACAATACCCCACAGATTTTCTATGGGGCTAAGGTCAGGGGAGTTGGCGGGCCAATTTAGAACAGAAATACCATGGTCCGTAAACCAGGCACGGGTAGATTTTGCGCTGTGTGCAGGCGCCAAGTCCTGTTGGAACTTGAAATCTCCATCTCCATAGAGCAGGTCAGCAGCAGGAAGCATGAAGTGCTCTAAAACTTGCTGGTAGACGGCTGCGTTGACCCTGGATCTCAGGAAACAGAGTGGACCGACACCAGCAGATGACATGGCACCCCAAACCATCACTGATGGTGGAAACTTTACACTAGACTTCAGGCAACGTGGATCCTGTGCCTCTCCTGTCTTCCTCCAGACTCTGGGACCTCGATTTCCAAAGGAAATGCAAAATTTGCTTTCGTCAGAAAACATGACTTTGGACCACTCAGCAGCAGTCCAGCTGGTGTCGGTCCACTCTGTTTCCTGAGATCCAGGGCACTTCATGCTTCCTGCTGCTGACCTGCTCTATGGAGATGGAGATTTCAAGTTCCAACAGGACTTGGCGCCTGCACACAGCGCAAAATCTACCCGTGCCTGGTTTACGGACCATGGTATTTCTGTTCTAAATTGGCCCGCCAACTCCCCTGACCTTAGCCCCATAGAAAATCTGTGGGGTATTGTGAAAAGGAAGATGCAGAATGCCAGACCCAAAAACGCAGAAGAGTTGAAGGCCACTATCAGAGCAACCTGGGCTCTCATAACACCTGAGCAGTGCCAGAAACTCATCGACTCCATGCCACGCCGCATTAACGCAGTAATTGAGGCAAAAGGAGCTCCAACCAAGTATTGAGTATTGTACATGCTCATATTTTTCATTTTCATACTTTTCAGTTGGCCAACATTTCTAAAAATCCCTTTTTTGTATTAGCCTTAAGTAATATTCTAATTTTGTGACACACGGAATTTTGGATTTTCATTTGTTGCCACTTCAAATCATCAAAATTAAATGAAATAAACATTTGAATGCATCAGTCTGTGTGCAATGAATAAATATAATGTACAAGTTACACCTTTTGAATGCAATTACTGAAATAAATCAAGTTTTTCAAAATATTCTAATTTACTGGCTTTTACCTGTATATATATATATATATATATATGTATATATATATATATATATATATATATATATATATATATATATATATATATATATATATATATATATATATATATATATGTATATATGTGTGTGTGTGTGTGTATATATATATATATGATATGTGTGTGTATGTTACTCATCAGTTACTCAGTACTTGAGTAGTTTTTTTACAACATACTTTTTACTTTTACTCAAGTAAATATTTGGGTGACTACTCCTTACTTTTACTTGAGTAATAAATCTCTAAAGTAACAGTACTCTTACTTGAGTACAATTTCTGGCTACTCTACCCACCTCTGGTTACCAGTGGGGCATTCGAGAGTACTGAAACCGGAATCTGGAATCTGGGAATGACTAATATGCCAGATTTCTTAGAATGCAGATTTCTGGCTGGGACATATGGTACAATACAATCAGCAAGATAGGATGGAGCTAGAGAATTTAGTATTTCATACGTAAAAGATAGGATGGAGCTAGAGCATTTAGTATTTCATACGTAAGTAATAAAACCTTCAAGTCACATCTTAAGTGCACAGGAAGCCAGTGCAGGTGAGCCAATGTAGGCGTAATATGATAAAACTCTCTTGTTCTTGTCAAAAGTCTAGCAGCCGCATTTTGTACCAACTGTAATCTTTTAATGCTAGACATAGGGAGACCTGAAAACAATACGTTACAGTAATCGAGACGAGACGTAACAAACGCATGAATAACAATCTCAGCGTCGGTGGTGAAAAAAATGGGACACATTTTAGCAATGTTATTGAGATGAAAGAAGGCTGTTTTAGTAAGACTGCTAATATGCAACTCAAACGAGAGAGTTGGGTTGAAAATAATACCAAGATTTTTCACCGAGTCGCTTTGTTTTGTTGTCAAATTTTGAGGTGGTATTCTTAAGTAAGTATCGGTGTCTAGCAGGACCGATAATCAGCATTTCCTTTTTCTTAGCGTTAAGATGCAAACATCCATTGTTTAATTTCATTTAGACACACCTCCAGGTGACTACAATCTGGCGTGTTAGTCAGCTTTAGGGGCATGTAGAGTTGGGTGTCATCAGCATAACAGTGAAAGCTAACACAGTATTTGTGTAAGATATATATGCTGAAGAGTGCAGGACCAAGAACCGAATCCTGTGGAACTCCGCACGATATCTTAACATGCTCCGAAAATAGGAGTTAAACCAAGAAAAGGCTAAGTCTGACATACCGATATGTGTTTTGATAAGTTCTAATCAAATGTTATGATCAACGATATCGAAAGCAGCGCTGAGACCAAGTAGCAGCAACAAAGATGACGCATCAGCATCCATAGTTAGCAACAAATCATTAGTCACTTTTGCGAGGGCTGTCTCAGTAGAGTGATTTGCCCTGAAACCGAACTGAAAATGTTCACAGAGATTGTTAGACACTAAGTGTTTGTTTAGCTGCTGTGCAACTATTTTTTTTTAAAGGATTTTAGAGATTAAGGGCAGGTGCGACACCAGCCGGTAGTTTATCAGGAGGTCGGAATCGAGGTTAGGTCTTTTGAGCAGAGGATAAATAACTGCTATTCTGAAGCTAGGGGAACAGTGCCAGAGGAACGTAATAAGTTAATAATAATTAGCACTGATGGTCCCAATATTACAAGCAGCTCCTTGATAAGTTTAGCAGGAAGCGGATCAAGAAAACATAATGTTTTTGTTGTCACATTTACAAGTTCCTCTTATATTATTTCTTCAAAATGAGGGAGATTTTGGAGAGTATTTGCCAAAGTACATACATTCATATCTGCGTCTATAGAACTGTGTTGGAGCTGTGCCGTGTTATCTTTAATCTCATTTCTAATCAATTTTCTTAGTGAAGAATTGCATAAATTCATCAGCCGAGTGGATGAAACTACTGGGAGAATTACCTTGTTGGGTTAGGGATGCTACTGTGTTCAACTAATGTTAAGGATACTTTTTATTGCGGTGGATGAGATTGGAGTAATAATTAGTTTTAGCTAAGGTAAGAGCGTGTAAGAGGTTTATTTGATATACATATATTTAAAGACATACAGTATAGTCATTGAACAGTATGACAAAAGTGGTCATGCTTGTTTTTTCTGAAGATATAGATACATGCACTTGTCGTATGTGTGTAATGTGTTTGTAGATGTAGATATATAGTATACATTACGTGTGTTGTGTGTGTTTTCATTACGTGATTGCTTGAAGTTGTCATTAAATCCCTCTCATTAACCATATGGCGGCCGTACCCGCTGTTTTCAGTCATCTGTTCAGAGAGAAAAAAGCCAATTTTCCAACCTGTTCTTGTAAAGTCTGCAGCACTTTATTGATGTGACGCATGCGTTGTGTTGTTTCTAAAGTACGAAGAGGACGGGTTGTTAATTGGAAGCAGGCAATAATCGGAGAAAGGCTGTTAGTATCCTTGAATGTGAAAACTCATTATACTAATAATTAGGAATGTGAATCCTACAACAACTCCCGATTAAATTCGATTTCAATTATTGGGGTGACAATTTGATTCAGAATCAATCCTCGATTCAACACGATTCTCACAATTTGTTGTTTGGTTTATAGATGATGATACAATTAGGGATGTTGAACAATATTTAACCTATAAAAATCACATTTTGTCTGTAGTTAACTCCGAATTATTCACAGATATACAGTGCATCCTGCAAGTATTCACAATGCTTCACTTTTTTCATTTTGTTATGTTACAGCCTTATTCTAAAATGGAATGAAATGACATTGTAAAATATTTTTTTTGAATTTTAAAAACATTTATTAAAAATAAAAAAATAAATCACGTTTGCAAAAGTATTCACAGCCTTTGCCATGAAACGCAAACGTAAGCTCAGATGCATCCTGTTTCAACTGATAATCTTGAGATGTTATACAGCCTAATTTGAGTCCATCTGTGTTCAATTCAGTTGGTTGGACATGATTTGGAAAGGCACACACCTGTCTACATAAGGTCCTACACTTGACAGTACAAACCAAGAATGAAGTCGAAAGGATTGTCTCGAGGCACAAATCTGGGGAAGTGGAGGGGATAAAAAGAAGAAACAAAGAATAATAAATAAATTATAATGATGAAAAAGTAAACACATAATAAGAAGAAGAAAAAAAGAGAAATAGGTACACACACACACACACACACACACACACACACACACACACCTAAAGAAAAAACACAAGAAAAAACTGAGATTTCTAAACACACGCAAGACCACGGTCCCATTATCTAGCTGCTGCGTAGCCTGCCACATGCCACTTGGCACACTGACACAAAGGAGATGTGCGGGGAATAGACCCAGCAGGCCACCACCGAGCAGGGCACCCAGAACCAACCGTCGGCGGGACCCAGTGGCCCCAGACACACAGCCCGGCCGCGGAATACCCGGCAAGCAGGCCCAAGGGCAACACCAGCCTCCAACTCAAAAATGAATAAATGATAAAAACATAAATAAGAAGAAAAAAGACAACGCATAACCAGGGCGAGAGTGGGAGTGAGCAAGCATAGAGACAGAGCCGCGCCTTACCCAAGCATGACAAATCCGGGATGGCGACACCACATCAAGAATCAAGAGGTAGCCGGCAGAAACGGCAAAGCAGCGAGCAATCCAGCTCATTGAACCCACTACCCACTGAGGATAT
Source organism: Nerophis lumbriciformis (assembly GCF_033978685.3). Classification (NCBI taxonomy): domain Eukaryota; kingdom Metazoa; phylum Chordata; class Actinopteri; order Syngnathiformes; family Syngnathidae; genus Nerophis; species Nerophis lumbriciformis. The sequence continues at coordinate 1,521,933 of NC_084581.2, forward strand.
GCCGATCCAGCCCCCATCCCACAGGTCCGGTCACCGGCCACCCATCCCCCAAGGGACATTCCCCGACAAGACCGCACCCAGACGACAGCATGACACCGGGCGCAAAGGGCAACGCGGCAGAGCGTGGGGTTGCAGTATTGGCAGGGGCCGCCGCAAGACACGCACACTACCACCCCCCAGCCCCACCGTGGGTCCTGCCCCCCCAAGGCCGTGCAGCGCACCCCCCAGGGCTGCCGCGACGCCACACATGCCGCCCAGACACCAACTCCCTCCACTCTGGAGACCGCCAAAACCACCACGACCCACCCAACGAGGCCAGCAACACGCAGTCCGCCCCCAGTACCGTCACCCGCAGAAACCAAGAACGCTGCAGGCGCCCTGGTCCGGCCTGCTAACGAGCCCCTCGCCCAACTACCCACGAGACTGACGGCACACCGCCAACCCCAAGGCCCCCGCACCAAGCCCCACCTGCACCACCAACTCTGACCTAGGCACACCCATCCAGCCCCAGCAACACTTTGTGGAGCAGAAGTGCGGAAATTGTCATCGGTTAGAAAAAAAATCACTATATGGATATCTTTTTCCCACCCCTGGTAAGACGCAATCCGCTGACTCAGCATTAAAAGCGCTGATACATTGCTTGTTAACTGCAAAGTATAACATGCGTGACTTTCACAGCAACATTTTATAGCGCATGCAGAGACAAACAAGCTAATTTTCCAGCCTGTTTTTCTAAATTGTGTCTTTGTCAGCGCTACTTTGTCAAGATAATGGATTTGAACGACTGTGTCCGTCAAAGCACAAATTGATGCCTTTGTGAAAAGCATTTGTTTGATCGCTGACTGTTGTCCTGTGTAGTTGTTCTACGTAGCCATGCGCCTGAAAATGGAAAAGATTTATTGTGTTTATACGCGGGCCGAGTGCTGCTGGGCTTCTATTGACACACCTGTTGTGTCCCCAATGAGTCCACATGGGCACAATAGCTTCTGCATGCTCTTCTCTTTCTAAATATATACATACTAGACTCCATCAGCTGCTAATTTTCCTGTTGTTGACTTTTAAAACCTTCCTTATAATCTTTGCTCGTCCATCATATAGCATATTGTGTGCTTTTTCTTCACGCTTCTTCTCATTTCTCTGCCACTATGGAGCAAATAGCCTTATCGACTTGTTTTATGGCAGTGTCTGCCGACTACCTGCCATGGAAGCGCAGTAAAAGGTGTGACAGAACAGTTTTTAGTTGCCGAGCAGAGCTGATAACATTCTTTGCTTTAGGGGAAAGTGATTGCTCTTTATTTGACTGTCATCACATCTGTTATCTGCTTTGAACGTGTGATTTAGACACACAAAGCACCAGCTAGATCAGTCCTTCTCAAATAGTGGGGCGGGCGGTGGGGGGGTTTGCGATGCCAGGGAGGCGCGGCTAACCCCGGGGAACATGTTTCATCAGTGTGATGCAGTATCATGCTTTAAACCCCACTTCAAAAAGTTGTACACTACAAAACGTGCTCAGTGTAGCCATTAATCCTGACTTCCTCATTTTGATTAAAAAAAAAAAATCTGCACAAATATATTTAGGGACCGAATGTCCCATTGGGACAGAGAACCCTATTGTAATTGTAAGGTTTTATTCTTTTTAGGGACCGAATGTCCCATTGGGACAGAGGACCCTATTGTAATTGTAAGGTTTTATTCTTTTTAGGGACCGAATGTCCCATTGGGACAGAGGACCCTATTGTAATTGTAAGGTTTTATTCTTTCTTTCTTTATTATTATATCGCAGATTTGCGCTGTAATTTGACCCCCTTAACATGCTTCAAAACTCACCAAATTTGACACACACATCAGGACTGGCGAACATTGCGATTTAATCAAAAAACCAAACCCCAAAACTCAAAATTGCGCTCTCGCGCCCCCTAGGAAGAAAACACAGACAAAACTGCATGTAACTTCCAGTAGGAATGTCGTAGAGACATGAAACAAAAACCTCTATGTAGGTCTCACTTAGACCTAGATTTCATACACTAACATTCTTCAGCAAAAATCAACAGGAAGTTGGCAATTCCCCCTTCAAAACAAAAGTTTTGTAAAAACAGTCACTTTTGCCTTTTTGAACTGTAATTTGACCCCCTTAACATGCTTCAAAACTCACCAAACTGGACACACACATCAGGCCTGGCGAAAAGTACGATGTAATAAAAAAGCAAACCCCAAAACTCAAAATTGCTCTCTAGCGCCCCCTAGGAATAAAACACAGACAAAACGGCTCCTAGGAAGAAAACACAGACACAACTGCCTGTAACTTCCAGTAAGAATGTCATAGAGACATGAAACAAAAACCTCTATGTAGGTCTTACTTAGACCTACATTTCATTCATTGACAACACCCAGCAAAACTCAACAGGAAGTTTGAAATTCCCCCTTCAAAACAAAAGTTTTGTAAAAACCGGTCACCTTTTTTCAAACATTATCTCCTCTGAGCGCGTTTGTCGTGTCGGCTTCAAACTAGCACAGGAGAGAGATTGAACCCTTCTGATTAAAAGTTGACGAAAGAGTTTTAATTACTGCTCCGGTTTGGATTTTATGTGCCGTCAAAGTCGGTCCCGTCCATCGCTGCTTGCAGCTTTAATTTTTGTTTTGTAGTTTAAATGTGTTCTATATATTGATCTCCTGAGCTAATGTTGCTGATTATCCATCCATCCATTTTTTACCGCTTGTCCTTTTCGGGCTCGCGGGGGGAGCTGGAGCCTATCTCAGCGGGGCACACCCTGGACAAGTCGCCACCTCATCACAGGGCCAACACAGATAAACAACATTCACACTCACATTCACACACTAGGGCCAATTTAGTGTTGCCAATCAACCTATCCCCAGGTGCATGTCTTTGGAGGTGGGAGGAAGCCGGAGTACCCAGAGGGAACCCATGCAGTCACGGGGAGAAGAAGCAAACTCTTGAATTTATTATTACTTATTTCGTTGATTTAACTTTATTTTTCAGTATCAAACGGTTCCAGTTGGCCAAAAAATGTCCATAGTTCAAATATGGATACTTTTTTTTTTTTTTTCAACTTCAGGCAGATTGATTCACTTTACATCTTTTTTTGTTACAGACTGCAACACAATTTTATAAAGTTATTCATTTTTGTAAGTTGATCTATAGTTTTTTTGGTCTTTTTCTGTTTTCTTTATTGTTAATAAGGATTCAATGTTATGCAAAGGTGTACTTACACAATTTTATAGACAAATGATACTATTTATAGTCAGGGCGAAGAGTGGGCGCGAAATGTTTTCTTCTTCCTCAGGGGATGTAACAGAAAACAATTGAGAAACAGAGCTAGATCCAAAACAGTTGTATCAAAAATTATTTATAAAGATATTTACTTAGAAATGACAATGAGTGATTGCATTTTGGTGAAATATGCTTAAATCAAAAGTGGGACTTGTTATCTTTGAAGGCCCCATGATTGTACTGAAAGTGCAAGGTGTAGCTGACCTTTTTTTGGTTTGAATGTTGTTTGCAATTTAATTTCTTCCAATTGAAGCATAAAGCAGAAGAAGAAACAATGGCACTGATGGTTTGAAGTCAAGCTGCTGTCATTAGATGCTCGCTGCGGTCTTATTTAGAACATCCCTCACTTAAACGTGTCTGTGGCCGGCGGACCAGCGGCGCCGTAATGAATGTCAGGTGCGTGGATCGCCCACCTGGGCACAATTATATAATCTCCTTTCAGTGTGTAAAAGGGCGGCAGCCCTGAACGACGAGGCAGAAGAAGCAGAGGCAAAACGAACACGTGCAGAGCGAGAGCGACGGAGACGCGGTGCTGCAAAGCAAGCGGAAGAGCGAGCAGGTGGAGCCGGAGCTGAAAAGCGACCCGGCAAAAGAAGACACAGATTCATTGAAATAATGAAGAAAAGTCACAACCTGCTCGATGTTATGTCCCTATTTGGTGGTCAGTGGAACCCGGACTGTGAGAGACTGTCACAGTGTCATTTTGTTACACGCTCGGGCCTCGAAACCAGAGAGCCCGTGGTGGACCAGCTGCTGCCGTGCTATTCTGACCTGGTCTGGAGCTGGGACCGTGCTTGGATTAAGATGTCTGCTTCCCTGTCGAGCGGGTTTAGTGGACATGCTTTGATGTCCACGACGGAGGAGGTTGTAATTTGCATCCTTGTTTGCGGTCGACACATTTCCAGCAGTGCGTTTAAGTCCTGATGGACTAAAGTTGTTTGATATGAAACTGAGCGTTATCGAGTGTTATCATGCGTGCAATGATTTTATCCCCTATGTCTTATTGTGCCATCGTCTGGGTACAGGCCACCAAATGTGTAGTGAAGCCTCTGTAACAAACACTAAATATATTTGACCTAAAACCAATGAAGCATCATTACTGCCATTTTATCCAGAAATATAACATGATGAGTTTTGATAATAAGTGTCCTAATGGATTTACCCCTGATGTAATGTGTCAAGAAATAGAAAGATACAGTAGTGGAGGTGTGTGGACTCAAGCTACAGTCGGTGGGAGCTGTAGAGTGAAAATGTGCCGGACGACTCTGCGTCATTCTGCGCTCTCAGTGAAAATACAGAGTCGAACATTTTCCAAATCAATCAATCAATCAATCAATGTTTATTTATATAGCCCTAAATCACAAGTGTCTCAAAGGGCTGCACAAGCCACAACGACATCCTCGGTACAGAGCCCACATAAGGGCAAGGAAAAACTCACCCCAGTGGGACGTCGATGTGAATGACTATGTGAAACCTTGGAGAGGACCGCATATGTGGGTAACCTCCCCCCCTCTAGGGGAGACCGAATGCAATGGATGTCGAGTGGGTCTAAATGACTTCTGCGTGTTAGGTGATATGTTTCTTTTGTGAATATGGTGACTACTTGTCGCCATAAAGCTGTGTGAAAAGCACCTGCTACTACTGCAGTCAGTTGTGGACGCGACAGCTAATTAAACATCTTCATATGGTAAGTTCATGATAATTGAGCAACTTCTAATACTATAGTTGGAGCACAAGTGTTGAAATAATAACTGATACATCTTGTACTTGAATACATGTAAACTCAATTTTATTGGTACTGTTACGATCCGCTGCCCGGATCATAGTTTGTTTAGGTTTGAGTCACATGTTTTCAGCACCTTGATTTTGTTTGTGTTCAGTTGCCATGTCAACTGATTACTTTCACCTGCCTCTGGTTAGTGTTCGGGACGCGCACCTGTTGCCCGGGCACTAATCAGAGGGCTATTTAGTCTTTGCCCTGGCCTCACTCGGTCTGGCTTCCTAGTTTGTTCCCATACAACTGTTAACGACTACTTAGATTTCATGCTATGCTATTTTTTCCTGCTAGCTCCCACGCTAGTCCTTTTATTTTGCCTTTTGTGCTACGTGCATGTCTTTTGTTTATTCATCATATGATTTATATTTAAAATAAATCATTTTCCTACCTGCAAGCTGTGTCCAAAGCCGTCTGCATCCTTGGGAGAACCACACCCGCATCACTATGCGACCCAGTCGTTTCAGGTACATTTGTATGTGCTTTTCCTGATTTAATTTATTTCTTATTCATTTAGAATGTTAATAAAATGCTGAACGCTGAATCCCTAGTTGATTTGGTTTTTAATACAAATGCTATAAAACTGGCTGGTTAAAAACACTGTAAAAAATATTGACATTAGTGGAGAACTGATTTTTTTTTTTTCATATCGCTCAGCCCCATAAAGATGTGATAATCAGCTTGGACTAATCACAAATAAGGAAGCAACACCACACAAAAGTTTGTTACACAACAATATTTCCTCCTCAAAAGACCCTCAAAGTCCAGTGTTTAGTGATCCAATAATCTACAGTGAAAAATTGAAGTAATATAATAATCCATAAAGTTGCTCAGAAGCAAGATAGTATCCGCTGACAGGTCTTTAGTCGCTGTCTGACTTTCCTCCGTTGCGCCGTGTTTGCGTAACATCAAAACAGACCTTGCTTAACTCACCCACCTAATATGCTAATTGATTGTATTCATTTATATAATGTATTTGATATGATATAAATTATGATATGATGTATAGTGAGTGCCTTGTAAAAGGTCTGCGCTCTGCCTACATCAATATTATTTCCATCTGAGTGTAACTGTAATGAATAGAAACAGTGTTGGATCTGTGTGGTCTTCACAAGATGATGACATAACTGCAATGCACTGCATTTTTGCTCCCATTTTTCACAAGTTGAACTCAAAGACCTAAAACTTTTACTATACACACAAAAGATGTATTATTTGTAAATATTGTTCACAAATCTGTCTAAAATCTGTGCTAGTTAGCACTTTTTCTTTGCCAAGATAATCCATCCCACCTCACAAGTGTGGCATATCAAGATTCTGATTAAACAGTATGATTATTGCACAGGTGTACCTTAGGCTGCCCACAATTAAAGGTCACTCTGAAATGTGCAGTTTTGTTTTATCAGGGGTCTGGGGGGTTTCAGAAAAGCACTCAGTATCTGACCACCATTTGCCTCATGCAGTGCAACACATCTCCTTTGCATAGAGTTGGTCAGGTTGTTGATTGTTGCCGGTGGAATGTTGGTCCACTCTTCTTCAATGGCTGTGCAAAGTTGCTGTATATCTGCAAGAACTGGAACATCCATCCATTTTCTACCGCTTATTCCCTTCGGGGTCGCGGGGGGTGCTGGAGCCTATCTCAGCTGCATTCGGGCGGAAGGCGGGGTACACCCTGGACAAGTCCCCATCTCATCTGGAACATGCTGTCCTATATGCCGATCCAGAGCATCGCAAACATGCTCAATGGGTGACCTGTCCAGTGAGTATGCTGTCCGTGTAAAAACTGGGATGTTTTCAGCTTTCAGGAATTGTGTACAGATCCTTGCAACCATGTCCGTAACTACCATTGAGGACACAGATGTCATGTCCTCTGTAATATTTTTAGGTGACAAAAGAATGACGATATGACTGACTGTAAATGTACTTTGTGTAGGACATCGTGTGCGCTGTACATCACCATGAGGTAGATCATCTTCTCTCAATATACAATCTTTGGTCATGCACAGCCTGCTACAACTCCGATAACGTAACGCAAAGAAGTCCACTTCAAAATGATCCGATCCGACATGTGCTGTCAACATAACATTGACATTAAATCATACTGATGTAACTAATGTTGCTTTCACCTGAATGAAATTGATGTGAAACGCTGTCGGTATAATTATGTCGTCGCGTCAGTCAGGTGCCGCCCCGCCCTAAGTGCAGACCACGCGCTCTGCGTAGGGCTTAGTGATTAGTGTGGAGGGGGGTATTTTGCATGAAGAAGCACATTCAAATGTAAATTATTGAATGACAAAGCGTTACATATAACATTTTACCCCAAACATATTCCTGGCCACGTCATGCTCTGTCACTAATTTAAATATGAATAAAAACATTTCCTACATTACTGCGGGTGGCTCCGTAGCGGACGTCATTCGTGCTTGCAGTGCAAACCAGAAGATCTCGGGTTTTAAATGTATGTTTTAATGGTGTTAAAATTGTTGACTATGCTAAACTTCAGGATATTAAGAAAAAAGTGGACTCTTACAAAATCATGCTGAATTTTAAAGGGGAACATTATCACCAGACCTATGTAAGCGTCAATATATACCTTGATGTTGCAGAAAAAAGACCATATATTTTTTTAACCGATTTCCGAACTCTAAATGGGTGAATTTTGGCGAATTAAACGCCTTTCTATTATTCGCTCTCGGAGCGTGTGACGTCATATCGGGAAGCAATCCGCCATTTTCTCACTTTCGTCGGTGTGTTGTCGGAGGGTGTAACAACACGAACAGGGACGGATTCAAGTTGCACCAGTGGCCCAAAAATGCGAAAGTGGCAAGAAATTGGACAAAATTCGTTCAAAATACGAGGCTGTGGGGAAAGCCGACGAAATGGTCAGTCGTTTGTTCCGCACACTTTACCGACGAAAGCTATGCTACGACAGAGATGGCAAGAATGTGTGGATATCCTGCGACACTCAAAGCAGATGCTGACATCAACTCCAAAACTGGACAGATCAGCTTTCAGGAAAAGAGAGCGGATGAGGGTATGTCTACAGAATATATTAATTGATGAAAACTTTATTCATTACTCGCGGTTTTACGTAAATTATTATACATAAACTGTGTTTACCAATAATTTAGCTTAAAAACATTTATTTTTTTCAATCATTCGAGTACATTCGGGTAGTCTTGTGTAATGCAGTATTTTGTGTCTATTTAGGTATGGTTAACCTGAGTGCTGAAATCGTGGGAAAAATATATGTTCTTAGCGCGCCTGAAATGGGCTGTCTGCACTCTCAAAGTGCATGTTGTTGCCAAATGTATTTCATATGCTGTAAACCTAGTTCATAGTTGTTAGTTTCCTTTAATGCCAAACAAACACATACCAATCGTTGGTTAGAAGGCGATCGCCGAATTTGTCCTCGCTTTCTCCCGTGTCGCTGGCTGTCGTGTCGTTTTCGTCGGTTTCGCTTGCATACGGTTCAAACCGATATGGCTCAATAGCTTCAGTTTCTTCTTCAATTTTGCTTTCGCTACCTGCCTCCACACTACAACCATCCGTTTCAATGCATGCGTAATCTGTTGAATCGCTTAAGCCGCTGAAATCCGAGTCTGAATCCGAGCTAATGTCGCTATATCTTGCTGTTCTATCCGCCATGTTTGTTTGTATTGGCATCACTATGTGACGTCACAGGAAAATGGACGGGTGTATATAACGATGGTTAAAATCAGGCACTTTGAAGCTTTTTTTAGGGATATTGCGTGATGAGTAAAATTTTGAAAAAAACTTCGAAAAATAAAATAAGCCACTGGGAACTGATTTTTAATGGTTTTAACCCTTCTGAAATTGTGATAATGTTCCCCTTTAAAGATGTTTTAGTGTGTTTTAGTGTTTGGCAGACTTTGGTGTAGAGGAGTTGGTGGTGGTCGTCAGTCACCAGGAGGTGGGCCCAGTTTTCCGTTTTAATGAGGAAGGCGGTCTCAGCTGTTGTGTAGCTATTAGCTACAAGCCTACCATGTTCACCTTTTTGTAAATAACTTGACTAAAATGCAAGAAAAAGACCAACCTTGTGTGCTTATTGGATGCTGCAGGACTGCTTGTATCGGATATTGGAGCCTTATATCAGATTTTAGATGCAAGCCGATATCATTCGCTACTTGTTTTGTTTTGCTGATACCGCACCGATATCTGATATCTATATAGGATCAAGACATATCCACTACAAACTATTTTTCTGAAGTTAAATGCTGCAAAAATGAAAAATGTGCAAAGTGTATTTGCCAGTATCGTCTCTGTTGTACAGTATGTCATCTTTAACAGACCACCTGTTGTACTGATGACTGTTTGCTCTGCAACAGCTTGGCCTCGATATCGTAAAAGTCGTAAAAAACTTCGATTTAAGGAGCCAGGTCAATGTGCTGCTGCAGATTGCTGATGACGCCAGCGTTCGGCCCAGTAGGAGGGATTTACGAGTTGCCCCTGGAGGAGCGAGATCACTTTTTATCCCCACTTCTGCATGCTCCCAACAGGAAGTCAGTGACATGAAAGAAAGTTTGAGGCTGTGTTTGTCGTTTGTATGACTTACAGGTGTAGGGAACAACCCACGGACGTTTTTGATGGAAGTTGATCAACGCTGGATTGTAAAGTGACGGTCCTGAAAGGTTTATTATATGCACGAAAGGAAAAGGATACGCAGTATGCTGTCTAGAAACGGTATCATCACTAAGGAATTCTACAGCAGAGTGCAATAATCCCTTGTTAAAGCTGACCAACACACCGGATTGTAGTGACCTGGAGGCGTGTCTGAGTGAAATTAAACAATGGTTGTCCAGCAACTTTTTGCATCTTAACGCTAAGAAAACGGAAATGCAGATTATCGGTCCTGCTGGACACCAACACTAATTTAATAAAACCTCCTTAATATATATATAGTATATAAATATATATACAGTATATATATATATTTGACTATATGATAAAATATTGAGGTGGTGTCCCTAACCAAGTCTCCAATTTTTGGATGTTTCTTTTTTCTGGACTATAATTTCCCGTTTTCAAATCTCATCATGCTAATGCTTCTCCTCCATGTTCTGCTTTGGAACGTTGCTTTCTGCTCTCTCACTTTTCCTTTGTTTACTCCAAACAACAACGTGCCAGCACTGACCCCGTTCTTTCCACTGTGGCAACATGAACGTCATCATCCAGAACTTTGCCAAGAAGGTGACGTCCTTTTGGTCTTAGGTCATATTGTAGTGTGTCTGTGGGTGTGGGTGATGTTGCAACAGAGAAAGTCTCAGCAGACATCTTGCTCTGTGCGGGTAAAATAAACTTTTGTTGTTGGTCCCTATCTGTAAAGATCAGTCTACTATGACACTCAACTTTTATAATCCTTCACCACACTGCGGTTCCCATGGAAACAGTATAGTGGCAGCTAGTTGATGAAAAGATGTCACAATGAGCGGTGGGTCTCCCTTATTTAATCTGATGTGTGGCACCACTCATATTCACTGTTAGAAATGGGAATCTTTGGGAACCTCATGTTCCTATTACCTGCGATGAGGTGGCGATTTGTCCAGGGTGTACGCCGCCTTCCGCCCGATTGTAGCTGAGATAGGATCCATCGCCCCCCGCGACCCCAAAAGGGAATAAGCGGTAGAAAATGGATGGATGGATGGATGTTCCTATTACGATTCAGGGGCTACGATACGATTATTTATACATCTTTAATGGTTATATTGCATATTATTATTATATTTTATATTTGTTAATATATCATATATTATTATTATTAGAGATGTCGATAAATGCGTTAAAATGTAATATCGAAAATTATCGGTATCGGTTTTTTATTATCGGTATCGTTTTTTTTTTGTTTTTTATTTTTATTAAATTAACATAAAAAACACAAGATACACTTACAATTATTGCACCCACCCAAAAAAACTCCCTCCCCCATTTACACTCATTCACACTCATTCACACATAAGGGTTGTTTCTTTCTGTTATTAATATTCTGGTTCCTACATTATATATCAATATAGATCAATACAGTCTGCAAGGGATAAAGTCCGTAAGCACACATGATTGGTCCACTAATAGTACTAGCCTTTAACAGTTAATTTTACTAATTTTCATTAATTACTAGTTTCTATGTAACTGTTTTTACATTGTTTTACTTTCTTTTTTATTCAAGAAAATGTTTTTAATTTATTTATCTTATTTTATTTTATGATTTTTTTTAAAAAGTACCTTATCTTCACCATACCTGGTTGTCCAAATTAGGCATAATAATTTGTTAATTCCACGACTGTATATATCGGTTGATATCGGTTATCTGTTGATATCGGTATCGGTAATTAAAGAGTTGGACAATATCGGAATATCGGATATAGTCAAAAAGCCATTATCGGACATCCCTAATTATTAAATATTGCAAATGTATTACCTCTAGTGGTCAGAGTGTCCGCCCTGAGATCGGTAGGTCGTGAGTTCAAACCCCGGCCGAGTCATACCAAAGACTATAAAAATGGGACCCATTACCTCCCTGCTTGACACTCAGCATCAAGGGTTGGAATTGGGGGTTGGATCACCAAAAAAGCGCAGCCACCGCTGCTGCTCACTGCTCCCCTCACCTCCCAGGGGGTGATCAAGGGTGATGGTTTCAAATGCAGAGAATAATTTCGCCACACCTAGTGTGTGTGTGACAATCCTTGGTACTTTAACTTTTTAAAGGGGCCCTATAATGCAAAACAACTTTTTCTTACCTATTGGTTGTATTACCCAACACAGGACACTATTCAAACTTCCAGTCTCATCTGAAAAAGTAAGAAGTGCATGGCTAACTTTTTTTTTCACGGCAATGTGCCTTCAACTGCGAGGGAGTATCTCTTCCTGTGTGCAAACCACTTCGAAGATTCCTGCTTCACCAACGTGCAGCAGTATACAGATTGATTTTCTCAGAAGCTAATTTAAATGGCGGAGTCGATGCCTACTATCTATGGCAATGGAAGAGAAAATAAAATGTCTAGTAATAACAGTACGTTAGTAATGTGTGACTGATACGTTAGCATTGTTAGCTCGAGTTGTTGCGCATCAACGTCCTGCAGCCAAATAAAGAAGGATTTTCCTAAAAACTACTTTTAACTGGATCAGTGCCCACTGCTCACTGTTTGGCAATGGACCAGTTAGTAATAAAATCTGTTATTACGTTCGCAAAGAAACTTGTAGCTTAGCTTACTTGAACCTCTGTTTACAACTCAAAACAGCTGTGCAGCAAGGTTATTTACATGATATAGAAGATAAATGCCTTTTATTGTCAATATACACATGTATACATCCAGGAACATTAACATTCACCATGAATTACTTAAACAAGTTGAAAAACTTATTCGGGTGTTGCCATTTAGTGGTCAATTGTACGGAATATGTACTGTATTGTGCAATCTACTAATAAAAGTCTCAATCAATCAATCAATCAATCAAAAAGGATCCAGCATTACAAAGTTACAGACATGGTAGAAGTTCACCCTTAGCCAGCGTATAGCAGAGCTTAGCTTCGTTCCTCTCTCTCGTCCGCCAGCACCTTCGCCTCTTTACTTTGTGCCGACAACAAACTACGATGAGCCGCTGATCTCGTTATATCATCTGGGATGTTGTGTTGTAGTGAAAGGCACTCAAAACAGATGGCTTGGCACAATAAAAGCAAGCGAGCTAAAAACTACAAAACATCTCTGCCGGGTGGGGGCAAATGCTAATTCAGAATGAGGGGGCATGGTGACGAGGGGTTCATTTGCATCTAACAACTGCGCCTCTCAAAACCAACCGTTTTTAAAAGGGAGCAAAAAAGTGGCTTGGAAAAAGATCTGTAAAAAGAATGAAATAAATGCAAATTTTTCACCAAAGAACCACCTTTACATGTTATGTAGACCAGTGGTCCCCTACCACCGGTCCGGGCACCGGTACCGGTCTGTGACACATTTGCTACCGGGCCGCAGAGAAACATTAAATAATTTATAAACGACTGCATTTTCTCCGACTTAACTTTCGCCTGTCCCACTAGAAACACCAATAAGCTTGTTTATAGATGTACAATTAAACTCCTCATAGGAAGTTGCCATTTGTTATATCTTTGTGACATGATACAATGCACATTAATGAACATATCAAATATAAAGGTCAATCAATCAATCAATGTTTATTTATATAGCCCTAAATCACAAGTGTCTCAAAGGGCTGCACAAGCCACAACGACATCCTCGGTACAGAGCCCACATAAGGGCAAGGAAAAACTCACCCCAGTGGGACGTCGATGTGAATGACTATGAGAAACCTTGGAGAGGACCGCATATGTGGGTAACCCCCCCCCCCCCACCCCCCCTCTAGGGGAGACCGAATGCAATGGATGTCGAGTGGGTCTGACATAATATTGTGAGAGTCCAGTCCATAGTGGATCCAACATAATAGTAAGAGTCCAGTCCATAGTGGGGCCAGCAGGACACCAACCCGAGCGGAGACGAGTCAGCAGCGCAGAGATGTTCCCAACCGATGCACAGGCGAGCGGTCCACCCCGGGTCCCGACTCTGGACAGCCAGCACATCATCCATGGCCACCGGACCTGTGTCCCCCCCTCCACAAGGGAGAGGGGAGCAGAGGAGAAAAGAAAAGAAACGGCAGATCAACTGGTCTAAAAGTGTCTAAATCACAAGTGTCTCAAAGGGCTGCACAAGCCACAACGACATCCTCGGTACAGAGCCCACATAAGGGCAAGGAAAAACTCACCCCAGTGGGACGTCGATGTGAATGACTATGAGAAACCTTGGAGAGGACCGCATATGTGGGTAACCCCCCCCCCCACCCCCCTCTAGGGGAGACCGAATGCAATGGATGTCGAGTGGGTCTGACATAATATTGTGAGAGTCCAGTCCATAGTGGATCCAACATAATAGTAAGAGTACAGTCCATAGTGGGGCCAGCAGGACACCAACCCGAGCGGAGACGGGTCAGCAGCGCAGAGATGTTCCCAACCGATGCACAGGCGAGCGGTCCACCCCGGGTCCCGACTCTGGACAGCCAGCACATCATCCATGGCCACCGGACCTGTGTCCCCCCCTCCACAAGGGAGAGGGGAGCAGAGGAGAAAAGAAAAGAAACGGCAGATCAACTGGTCTAAAAGTGTCTAAATCATAAGTGTCTCAAAGGGCTGCACAAGCCACAACGACATCCTCGGTACAGAGCCCACATAAGGGCAAGGAAAAACTCACCCCAGTGGGACGTCGATGTGAATGACTATGAGAAACCTTGGAGAGGACCGTATATGTGGGTAACCCCCCCCCCACCCCCCCTCTAGGGGAGACCGAATGCAATGGATGTCGAGTGGGTCTGACATAATATTGTGAGAGTCCAGTCCATAGTGGATCCAACATAATAGTAAGAGTCCAGTCCATAGTGGGGCCAGCAGGACACCAACCCGAGCGGAGACGAGTCAGCAGCGCAGAGATGTTCCCAACCGATGCACAGGCGAGCGGTCCACCCCGGGTCCCGACTCTGGACAGCCAGCACATCATCCATGGCCACCGGACCTGTGTCCCCCCCTCCACAAGGGAGAGGGGAGCAGAGGAGAAAAGAAAAGAAACGGCAGATCAACTGGTCTAAAAGTGTCTAAATCATAAGTGTCTCAAAGGGCTGCACAAGCCACAACGACATCCTCGGTACAGAGCCCACATAAGGGCAAGGAAAAACTCACCCCAGTGGGACGTCGATGTGAATGACTATGAGAAACCTTGGAGAGGACCGCATATGTGGGTAACCCCCCCCCCCCCCTCTAGGGGAAAAGTGCCAAATTGTAGCCAAAGGCTGATTTCCAATTTGGCACCAAAAGGTGTCAAATTGTAGCCAAAGGCTGATTTCCATCTGCATCTCATTGCAAAGAAACAAGCTCAGGGCTCCCACTAATTCAGCGTTATAGTGAGTTGTATTTTTCATGCATTTATTTTTGCTGTATTTTATCCGGCACAAGTGGAAAGCTGGTCCCTGAAAATAATGTCTACATTCAACCGCTCTGTGGTGCAAAAAAAGGTTGGGGACCACTGATGTAGACCACAAGGAAGTGTTTTAAAGTAGAAAAAAAAATCATATGACGACCCTTTAAATCCGCCCGATTGTAGCTGAGATAGGCTCCAGCGCCCCCCGCGACCCCAAAGGGAATAAGCGGTAGAAAATGGATGGATGGATGGATGACCCTTTAAACAAATGTTTTCAGGCATGTTAAATAAAGGTGATTTAAAATAAACTGAATTATAAATAAAGTCTGATGTTAATTAAAACTACACTAAAAGCAAATCAATCTAGATGACTAAAATGTCACTAAAACTAAAATATTTTTTGTCCAAAGACTGTGACTAAAACTGCTGTCCAAAATAACAATGGTCAAATGATGCTATTGTTACGACCTACATCACTTATTAACACACACTGTTTCTGTAAGCATCTAGTATACGTTGACCTCTGATGCAAAATATTAGCCTAAGTCTGTCGATTGTTTTTAATGTTTTTATAATTTTTTTTAACCACAAAATAGCTTTAAAGTGATCTTGGGAGCTAAAAAAGTACCATTTGTGTGTGCAAGTAACCATACCTTTACATCACTGGTGTTTACATTCAGCATGTAGGCCGTTGAAGCCCACACACATACAAGTAGAAATGAAAATTGCACAAATCTCTTACTCTGGTATGTTTGTGAGAGAGTGAAGCAGCAAAGTCGCACGCCGTCTCTTTCAAATCCTCTGGCACAATGAGATTAGTGTCAGTCGGCAGTGTTAATCCCGATCGTCTCCCGGCAAGCGCCATTAGCCGAGTAAAAGACGGCGGGGACGCCGAGGGCACAGGGCTGCGGCGACTTAGCCTAATAATGGATTAATCAGATGAGGCGGCCATGTCTTTTTATGCATAATACATGAAGTCTAGCGAATGTGATAGCAGCAGAAGATAACATGTTTGAAAATAATCAGCTCCAATTTGGAGGGTTTGACCTAAAAATGGGTTTAACAAATCCCATTGGTGCAAACGTAGGGTGCACTTGAGGTGAAAGGTTTGCGTCTGCTCAGCCTCACTTCCTTTCACCCTGGCACACTTTCTAACATAATTAGACAATCCTGTCCCTCGTTATTATGTCGGCAAGGTCCAACATTTCAGCCGGTTTATGGCCGACAATGTCACACATTTGCGTGTTTCCGTGGATTTGAACTGTACACCCTGCAAACTGGATACCTGCCAGATTTATCCTTCAGCTCCTGTCCTCTCCCGTCGCCTCCCTTCCCCTGCGACGTTGGTACGATCCAAAAATCCTGGCAGTTTGTTTGCTTGGGAAAGGAGAATATCCTCTGAGGTCAAGTCAAACAGGATGTGCTCGAGTCAGGTCTTTCGCTGCGATTGGCTCTTTGTACAAACACTCTCAATGGGACATGGACACACAAACACCCACGGGCTGCCATACGTCAGGGACCGCAAGCGTTGGTTTTGCGACACGTCTGCTTGTTATGCTGCCCGGTGGTATTTGTCTTAAATGAGGCGTTTGTGGTTAAAGCTGCGGCTTGCTTGTTTGAATAAGATGTTGTACGGGTGAAATGTCGACAAGTAAAACTAATAAATAGAGACGTCGGTGCAGGAAGACCTGCCAAGCTAGTGCAAGAGTCGGATTGGAGCAATGGTTGCGTCAGTGCTGTTGATGTATTTCAACATACAACTATATTGCCAAAAGTATTTGGCCACCCATCCAAATGATCAGAATCAGGTGTCCTAATCACTTGGCCCAGCCACAGCTGTATAAAATCAAGCACTTAGGCATGGAGACTGTTTCTACAAACATTTGTGAAAGACTGGGCCGCTCTCAGGAGCTCAGTGATTTCCAGCGTGGAACTGTCATAGGATGCCACCTGTGCAACAAATCCAGTCGTGAAATTTCCTCGCTCCTAAATATTCCAAAGTCAACTTTATTATAAGAAAATGGAAGAGTGGAATGGAACAGCAACTCAGCCACCAAGTGTTAGGCCACGTAAACTGACAGAGAGGGGTCAGCGGATGCTGAAGCGCATAGTGCAAAGACTTTCTGCTCAGTCAGTTGCTACAAAGCTCCAAACTTCATGTGACATTCCAATTAGCCCACGTACAGTACGCAGAGAGCTTCATGGAATGGGTTTCCATGGCTGAGCATCTGTATCTAAGTCATACATCACCAAGTCCAAAGAAAAGCGTCGGATGCAGTGGTGTAAAGCAGTGGTCCCCAACCACCGGGCCGCGGCTCGGTACTGGTCCGTGGATCGATTGGTACCGGGCCGCACAAGAAATTAAAAAAATAAAAATAAAATATATATATAGTTTTTTATTAAATCAACCCAAAAAAACACAAGATACACTTACAATTAGTGCACCAACCCAAAAAAACACCCTCCCCCATTTGCACTCATTCACACTCATTCGCATTAAAGGGTTGTTTCTTTCTGTTATTAATATTCTGGTTCCTACATTATATATCAATATAGATCAATACAGTCTGCAGGGATACAGTCCGTAAGCACACATGATTGTATTTTTTTATGACAAAACAAAACAAAAAACAACAACAACAAAAAAAATACCATGCAGGTGGCCAAATACTTTTGGCAATTAAGTGTACATGTATAATTAACCCATTTTCTGCTTTCAATTAGCACTGACTTTTACTCAAGACCTTGTGATAGTCGTCTCTCTTTCCAGTAATCAATTTGTGGCGGCAGGGGCGTGGCCAGGGTTGTGTGTGTGTCAAAGTTGAAATCATTGTATAATTTGCACAATTGGCTGTGATGCATATATTTTGTTCGAAAAGCTAACAAAGTGCTATACATATATTTAAAGGGAAATTGCATTTTTGGGGAAATTTTGCCTGTCATGGTTATGTTGGACAAGAACACAGATGTCTTGTTTTGTTCTGTTTTGTGCATTCTCAACATAAAAAAAAAAAAAAAAAGATTCTCGCAAGATGTGGCTAACTTTGTAGCTAATAGAATTCACCAATATTCCCATTAAAGCACACAAAATCTGCAAAACAAAAATAACTATGGCAAAAAGTACAACGGTAACATCCAAAGTTATTAAATAAATATTTTTGTGTACATACTCTCAGTAGTAAAGTGATTATTTTATGAACCTAAATGAATACACATGGGGCCTGATTTACTATGATCCAAATTATTATATTGTCACCGACTAGTCGCTGTCATCTTTCTCCAAGTGGTCAGTGCGAGTGAGGGCAGGCGGTCAATAACAGCAGGCGAGTAAATATTGCTATTCTTTCTTTTCTAATGCTTACTCCTTTCTATCATTTCTCTTTGTCAGTCTTCTTATTTCCATGGATATCACTTGTTCTTCCATGACACTCGCTTCTCTTTCATCTACATATTATTAGTTACTAGTATCAACATTTCAGTTGTATTAAATAATGTCTTTTTGCTCTTTTTTCTCTGATTTTCTTTGAAAGTATGCTGCAAGTCAACAAAACTTGAGCTACGAGCTACAAATGGCTCTGAGACCACATTTTGGACACCCCTACTCTTGCTAGTCAAGTTTGATTGTCTTTTCAGGGTAATGTGTAATGGAACACAGTAGGGCTGCAACGATAAAGCATGTAAATCGATTGTTTTAATTTATATTCCAGTGTTTTGATTAATCGCACATGGAGTGCCCAGAACTTTGAATATGCGGACATAGTTTCCACTCGGCCGTTGCAATAGAGCGCACATGAGAGCATTGATGTGAAGGATGCCGTGACCTGTGTGGTGGGGAACACCGTATTAAAAAATAAATACATAAATTATAATGCACTCATTTTAAAAGTGAAGTTTAATGTTGATCATGGGCATTTATTTGATAAAAAAATGAAGGTTATGGCAAGCAGAAACAATTTTTATTTCAACTATTTTCCCTAAAATGCGCATTGAGGCTATAAAGTGTGTTTTATCCGATTACTCGGTTAATTAATCAAACTATTGCATACTAGTCATACTAAAATAATTGATAGCTGCAGAACTAGAACACCCTCTGAAAAATGTGGAATATTCACATATCCTTTACACATTGTCCACAGGAAGTTGCATCATTCACATCCTCTGTGGGCTATTGAAGAGCAAAAGTCAGTTGTCTCATTAATTGTTTTTTTATGTTTACTATGACTGAGATGATTACAATATCAGTTCTGTTACCTGAAGTATTGTGTTGATGTTTTGTTTAATAAAATTTTTTTTTAATGTGCTTAGAGTCAACAGGCTATTAGCATACATGCTTTTTGCCTATATCATAATGATATGCTAAAAACTCAGTCCGGTTACTCCAATGAGTCATATGTATCAAAAGAAAACAACTAACGGACCCCAGACACCTCGTACACTAACACATTGCAATCTCAAGTTGCCTAAAGGCCAGGAAAAGTTTTAACCCAGGCACTGCCAGAGGGAATTACCAGGAAAAACACCTGGAAAACACAATCAATCCCACAGCCCACATGATGTAAAAGAAAAGCACTAAACAGGAGATAATGGTGCGCACCGAACGAGGCACGTGCAGGGGTATGCAAAACTGGCACAAACATGGCGAAGTGGGGGCCGAAAAAAAGACCGGGCCGGTGCGACTGTGGTGAACCTGTTGTGTGTACAGGAGGAAGGAGACAGCACAGACAGATGTTTAACTCAATTTCAAGAATATATATGCACTACAGATATATATATGTATGTATATAACAAATAATAATATTAAATAAACAAGGGAAATGGAGTGTGACTAAATCCAAGAGTGTGCTTGGTACGCGACTATGTGTGGGAATTAACTGAGTGTTACCGTGACTGTTGAGCGAGAGACGGAAGGGGAAAAACAGGCTCGAAGGTCTGTGAGACAAGCAGGTAGTCGGGGCGATAGCGAGACGTCAGAGGTTCGTGTCCAGGCGGGAAGTCGAGATCTAAGCGGCAGTCAAGGAAGCAGAGGGAACAAGGGGAGACGAGACACACAGCTCGTCACGCGGTAACGGAGGTCTGCTGTTGGAACGGCAAGGAGTACACGGGACAATAAACACGATGGGGGAGAAAACACAGAGAGAGAGCAGGTTTACATAGAGACGACAATCAGGCTTACTGTACAGGACAGGTAGCTACGTTCTGGCCCGGGATAGCAAGTTGTGTAGGCTTTTGAAAGCAGGTCCCCTGATCAGCCACAGGTGCGCTGATTGCTGGCGATTGATTGCAGCTGCTTGCTGCCGCCGGACTGACACACGCCTGGCGCGCCCCTTGAAGTGTGCTCAGCGCAGCGCACACATGAATGCGCACAGACGTGCGCCCGGGCCATGACTGAACCCCAACAAAACCTTCACCACATCAAGGAACAATGCCCTTCAAACCAGGTTCATGTTACAAACGACCTGGAGTTTAGAATCCAAGAATTTAAGACCTGAAAAAAGCCACACTATTGGCTTAGACATGGCTCTGTTTGGTCCAATAAGATATGATGATGATCTGTGTCTTAGGAACCTTGTAGAAAAATTAAATCAAGTTTTTTCAAGATATGAGGTTTCTTGACTTCTTTTGCAAGCAAAAACTGAGCTTACGAGCCTCCCTACCACAAGTTGGCGTAGCGAATGTCACAGTGAACCCTGCAAGGTCAGACCAAAACATCTGGTCTTACTCACTGGCTTCAGCTTGTAGCTAGAGATGGACATAATTGAGTTTTTCTAACCGTGGAAAGGAAGAAAGTGATTGTGAAGGAGAGTGCTGAGAAGAAGTGGATGATATTCATTAGATTAATGAAAGAAATGATCAACAATCTGACATGAAGCTCGCTAACTTGGTGAAGCAGTTGAAGCGTAGCACTGCTAGTCTGCATTGTACTGAAGCAGAGTGAGTCGCTAACACCAGCCAAAAACGTTAAAATAATATCTAAACGGTGGATATTTATTCATGAAAATATGGAGAAGCTGCTAATGGTGTCTTTGACATTGAAGCAGCTGGAAGAGATACTCTAAAAATTCACTCTCCAATGTGAATATTGTACAATAGTATTACCGTATTTTTCGGACTATAAGTCGCAGTTTTTTTCATAGTTTGGCTGGGGGGTGCGACTTATACTCAGGAGCGACTTATGTGTGAAATTATGAACACATTACCGTAAAATATCAAATAATATTATTTAGCTCATTCACGTAAGAGACTAGACGTATAAGATTTAATTGGATTTAGCGATTAGGAGTGACAGATTGTTTGGTAAACGTATAGCATGTTCTATATGTTATAGTTATTTGAATGACTCTTACCATAATATGTTACGTTAACATACCAGTTGGTTATTTATGCCTCATATAACGTACACTTATTCAGCCTGTTGTTCACTATTCTTTATTTATTTTAAATTGCCTTTCAAATGTCTATTCTTGGTGTTGGGATTTATCAAATAAATTTCCCCCAAAAATGCGACTTATACTCCAGTGCGACTTATATATGTTTTTTCCCTTCTTTATTATGCATTTTCGGCCTGTGCGACTTATACTCCGGAGCGACTTATACTCCGAAAAATACGGTACATTACATTATGAAATAACTGTACTTGTTTGTACTACATTCAATTGTAAATGTATGATCTAAAAGTTGTATTTAAAGGTGTGTAACATGTTACATTTTTGATATTTTGGGGACCAAGCACCATTGATTTAATTTAATCTCAATAGACAAAGTTGTTTCACAATACATGTTTTTGCCAGGTACAAACGGCGTCACAGATAGGGCTGCAGCTATTGATTATTGAAATAAGTGACCAATCTATCATTTAATTTGCTTAAATAATCAGATAAAACACACTTTAAAGCCTCACTACATATTTAAGAAAAAATAGTTGAAATAAACAACAATTATTTGGTTTGCCATAACCTTAAATATTTGTCGCACTTTTAACATTTGTGCTTAAAAAAAACAATACAAAAACTGCTGTCCACTTCCACACAATTATGGCAACCACACACCCTGGTGCTCCATTACAGCGGCCATGTGGAAACTATGTTAATGTATTTAAAGTTCCGGCCACTTCATGCGGTCCGGGTCATTAAATGATTAATTGAAGAAGCATAATTTACGTTGAAGCTTTTTTGTAGTTTAACTAATTGATTTAATTGATTTACTGTTGCAGCCCATGTTACAGACCCAATTAAATTCGTATCTCGAGGCACCACTGGAGTTCAATGTGTTTTTATCAAATTTACAGTTAAAAAACGACAGACATTTCTGCTTATTTGAGAAATAGCACTGGTTTAGTAAAATGGCCCATTAGACTTTTCAAGCTCTTATTTGATAACGTAGCTTAAAACCTAAGTTCGCATGTGAAGTTAAACTTCTCTGTTGGTGCTGCTGGAAAGAGCAGTCATCCACTCAGAACGCCGTCATTCTGGAGCCGAGCACGCGCCGTCTTCTGCGGGCAAAATAGTGGTCACATGGTGACCTTTGACACTGCTTTGCTAACTTAATGAAGACATGCGTGATTTGATGACTTGTGACAGCTTGCTTTCACGAAGGAATTTTTTGTGTGCTTTTTTGTTGTGTTGTTCGACAGCAGACAAGTTTTTGATTGACAGTTGTTCAGTGAGCGTCACCTTCATGCGTCGGCCAACATTTACTGCTCAACAGATGACGTCATTACAACAGAGAATGTTTCCACAGTGGAAGATCAACCTTAAACATTCTTTTCTTTTTTGGAAACAAAGGTCAGGGATATTGCATGTGTGGATTAGGACATCCTAATAGGACGCCATTGGCAAGGAAATTGAATCAATTAGAAAGGAAAGGTCAGAGGAAATGACCTCAGGAAGGACAAATGAATCACTTCATTTATATTTGCATTGCCAGAGATTTCTATATGACATTAAGTCCATTAAATGTCTCTTTTTAGAGGATAGGATAGGATAGACTTTTATTTATCCCACAATTATTGTTGTCGTCCCACTATAGTTCAAGGGCATTATAGTCAGAGGTGGGTAGAGTAACCAAAAATTGTACTCAAGTACCGTTACTTTAGAGCAGGGCTATTCAATTATATAGAGGGCCACAGATTCAAGGGCCCAGGCACTGGACATCGAATTATGGATGTTTTGTCAGAAAGTGCCTCTGCAGGTTATATTAATTTGAGACTGCATTTACTTAATTGCAATGTAAACACATCAGTTTTCTCACTACACTGTCAATAAACTCCATTATTCTGCCCTCGCTACTCGATTCAAGCGTGTGCAGCTACACAGATAGTTAACAGCAGGAAGCTCATCCCTGTTGAGGGATGAAGTTGGTCCCTTACTTTCTAACTTCCTCTTTGATCCAGCTCTTGCATTTATTTGTAGATTTAAAGTTGTGTTGCAGCTTTAACATTGTGTTTTGTCATTTGTATTTATTGTGGCTTTTGCAATGGTGCTGTAGCTGAAAGTTATGATATTGAAATCCCCGGCAGAGGATTTCAGAGAAGGAGAGACAGCTGCAGACACTTTCTCGGACGCTTTCTTACCAAATGGTATCAAACTCAGGGAGCTAAAACACACCTACGTAGAAGAACTGCTGTTTGTTACAACTCACATTTAAACAATGAAAACACTGAACCCAAACTCTCGCGGGACTCCAGTTTGTTCATTAGTCTGCTGCCCTCACACACGCCACACACAACAGCACCATCTCTTAAAGGCACAGAGAAAACACATGTCACAGAGATTACAGTATTGTCTTGTGGCGTCTGCGTTTGTTATGACCTTGCTCGACCACCGTAGATATCCGCCATTTTTGTTTTGACGCCACAAACTGAATAATAGACTTAACGTTTAACATCTTTAATTTCAAAAGTGCTAAACTTTATATAAAGTCTGCTGTTGTTAAATCCAATGATTTCCTTTTTCTAGTATCGCTGAAATTGATCGATTCCCTTTTTAAACTATTTTAGATCGATACCAATCGATATACTTGAAATTTAGAAGTATAAATCGGTATATTGATCAGTCGTTACATCCCTCATATTTTGCACCAATAAAATAGAAGGTTTAGTGTTAATATATTCACACAATAAACTACAGATGTTCACACATAGAGAAATTAAACAACATCCACAGCAAACATTGCACACAATGAGCATGGCTCAACACAATTAAACCTAAGGTGTAGCGTTAACACCCCTCTACTGGTTAAATTAAACAAGCTTTGATCTGCAGACAGTTACGACTGCAACTACAAAAGACATCACAAAGTCAGCAATTTCAATACAAAACACACTACATAACTTTATGCACAATATTTACAATATTCGTGATTTATTTAGATTTTTTTTGAATGAGTAATCTTTTTCGACTCACTCCACGGCTCCTTCATTGTGACACATATGCTTCGCTGTTGACCTGTGCAGGGTGGCGGGAGTGCTGCATACATGAGCAACACTAGTTTGAATGGTTTCATCGAGCCTATTTGTGTGATGTTTGGCAGACCAAATGAAAAGCTTTGGTGGGCTGGATGTGGCCCGCGGGCCGCAAATTGAACAGGGCTGCTTTAGAGTAATACGACTAACATAAAAGTAAAAAGTAGTCATCCAAATAATTACTTGAGTAAGCGTAAGTATTCAGTAAAAACACTACTCAAGTACTGAGAAACTACTGAGTAACATCTAAATGTATTCAGTAGTGTAAGTGTGTCTGTGTGTGTGTGTGTGTGTGTGTGTGTGTGTGTGAGAGAGAGAGAGAGAGAAAAAAAGAGACAGACAGACACTACTACAGCATGCAGTACAAAAGATGCACATCATACAGTCACTTATGACGTTATGATATAAATACATTTAGCGATCGGAATGAAATGTAAAGTAACAAAGTAAAAGTAGTGTTTTTTCTTCACAAAAATGCTCAAGTAAAAAGTATGCTGCATTAAAACTACTCTGGCAGGCACAATTTATCCAAAAAGCTACTTAAGTAATAATAACGGGAGAAATGTAGCGTGCTAGGAAAGGGAACCGAATTCACTACTTTTATAGGTGCCAACCATAGTCCGGCGGTATTACCAGGTACCGAGTCGCGTAAAATCGAAAGGTAACATATTTCGATTCCTTGTTGCATGTGACGTCTCGTTCAATTGCACACTTGGCACAAACTCAAGCACTTGGCTCAATTGGACTTCTTCTAAATAATCTTACAATTTTCCATTCCAACAAAGCAAGAAAAAGGTAGAAAAAAGTGCTCAAAAGTACAGTTAGGCTCCACTTTTCAAAATGTGCTAGCTCAATGCTAATTTACATTGGATATTCCATAAACCCTGTACCAAATAGCATTAGCAGTTCTACATTGTCATTTGAAGACTCCCAATTTTAGTAATCAATACTACAACTTAGTTTAACATTACAATTAAGCAGCTGGTGTGTAATAAGTGCAATACTAATTGTCATGTCTGTTGATCATGTTTTTGTTTGGCCATGTGCTGTTTTGTTTTTTGGACTCTTTTTAGTTCCTGGTTGCACTTCCTTGTTTGTTACCTTGACAACCACCTGTTTCACGTCTTGGACTCACGCACCTGATTCATTTGAACTCACGCACCTGTTTTCAATCACCACATGACTATTTAAGCCTGTCATTTTCTGTCGGTCGGCCTGGCGACATCACATTCACGCTGCTCTTTTCTTCCGCAAGTAAGTTGTGTTTATTTATGCCACAGTTAGTGTCTTTTGTTTTTGCCATGTTCATAGTTATGCATAGTCCCAGTTTTTGTTCCCTGCGTTAAGTTTTGTGCCTCCACTGTGAGCGCCTTTTGTTCGTTCTTTTTTTGAGTGTTAAAATTAAATATGTATTTACCTTCACACCATGTCCGGTCCAAATCATTTGCACCATGGGAAAACAAACCACGCCATAGTCCAAGTCTTGACAACTAATAGTATAAACACTTTGTAGAACTCAACAAAAGACAAGACTGACACATTCAACACAATGGCAAAGACTACTTCCTGTCTATGCCAACACAAAGTAGTCTATACACCACTGCCATCTCATGTCTTGGAATTGTAACTGATTGCAATATTGATAATGGAATGTTTTGCTAGCTTGTAAACAAACAGTATGAAGATATGACGCTGAATATGCACAATTTGCAATCAATCTAAAATCTTTGGAAATGTAAGTCTCTAAAGTCTATCAACTCATCACAATTCCTCATCATCACAAATAAAGTCCAACGTTAACAATAGTAGCTCATGTAAATATGCTATTGTTACTAACAGCACACTCACATTTCAACATCATCATACTAGGATAGCATATTTGCTGAAGAACAACTTTATGATGAAGCTTCCAGCTGCCACGTCTATAACTGAATGACGGACAGTTGGCAGAGCCCCTGGCTGCATTTTAAGATGCTTAACAAAGCTCTTGAGAATAAAGTTTTTCGTTCATTAAAAAACGGAACTTCGAAATTGAGTGTTTGAGGGCCTCACGTCTCAAAAGTAAGACAAACAACTGAGGGAGATGGTAGTTTTTTTTACGTTTGACACATTTTACTGTTAGCACATTTTTTTGTAAATCAGCATAATGGGGGATATTTTGAAAGTGTTTTAGTTTGTTTGTTTGGGCAGGTTTGTGCAGCAGGCCTCATGTTTCTCTTTTTCATGTTTCGTGCTCGTAAACGGGCTCTAGGGACACTTAGTGTCGTATGCTGACATGTTGTGAAGTATTTGCGATTCCAAAGATGCGGAGGACCTCAGACAGGTAAGAAGATTTCTTTACTTCAATACACAAGGCAATGTAACACAAACTGGTGCTCGCTTGAATAACAAAGTGAGAACATAGGTAGCATGAAACAAACAACAAAACCAACAAACAAACTGCAGCGTACAGCAAACAATGGAGCAGCAACTAAGACAGGGAAAACACCAGAATATAAAGTTGAGTGATTAGGGGCAGAAACAGGTGCGGATGGTAATCAACAAACAGAAAGCAGGTGCGGCTAATCAGCCACCTGGTAACAACACAACGAAACGAAGGGAGCAAAGGAGCATTGAAAAACAAAACAGGCCACTAAACTAAGGAGAATAATGCACAGACTATAACATAGAATGACAAATCATAACACATAGGGCCTGATTTGTGTGTACTAAAACACGTGCAAACCTGATAGCACACGCAAAGCTGATCTTCTGAACGTGTGCAAAAAGGATTGTGTCTGTTAAGTAGGCAGAATAAGGCGTTCAATCCATTTTGCGTTTCTGTCTTCATTAATATGCAAGATTTATGCTGAACATCAAAACACTCACAGTACTGGGAGGAGAAAAACTATTATAATTATTTAGCATGCGCACTGTGATTTATCAACACTCATCACCGTTTTTTAGAACCCTATTTTGCGTTTTATTTAACACGTCAGAAATAAAAATTATTAGACATATCGTCTGTTCAGCAATTTCCTTTCATAATTTTATAGCTGCTCGGTGACTTATTGAGCGGATTAAAATGAATTGAATTGATGCATTTTGGTGTCTGCTGGCGTTTTTTATTTTTATTTTTTTAAATGTCTTTCTTTTTATTATTTTTTTTAGGAAATATATTTTTGTAATAGAAAATACTTTCATTGTACAATTTGTTTTACATTTCAGTCATTCCAGACGCACAAATGCGCTGGTGATGTGATCCACAGCCTCGCCCACAGAATTAAGTGTCAGTGTGCATATGTTTATGTTGTCTAGATTGCGATTCAGAAAAGATGTTACAGATTATAGATGTGTGCTGCCGGTTCAACACATCGCTCACAGGTAGGAGCATGATAACATGAATGTGCAGAAAATGGTCGCCTCTGTGGTAAAAGCCCTGCATGCACGCAAAATCCTCATTCAAATAAGGCAATCTGCAACACTTTTCGTTGCACACGCAATGTTAATAGATCACATGCAACACGCCCACTCATAGTACACACAATGTTATTTTTGCACAGGCTGTCTAGGGACTGTTATTTGGAACTTAGTAAATCAATGGTTGTGGTATTTATTATTCGACTAGCCTGGTAGATTGTCCCAATATTTAATAATATTACTTCATGTTATTTGCGCTGTTTCACACAGTACAAAACTGTATTTCCTTTTACATCCTTGCAACCAATAAGAGAAGAGAATGTTGTCAGACGGTTTGTTGGGTTATTGTTTCCTATTGCCTGCTAGATTTTCCCATAGTGCTTATGTTGTGTACGTAGGGCTGGGCGATACATCAATATACTCGATATATCGCGGGTTTGTCTCTGTGCTATAATGAAAATGACTATATCGTGATATTGGAGTATACATTCTCACGCAGTTGCTATTAGCTGAGGGCATTACACTACAGGCGTTTTCCACTCTTTCTTGTCTCTCCTTCTCACAGAGACGTAAACCAAATGCACTTTCTTACACACGTCACGTGAGCAACGTCACACGCTCCCGCGGAGCAGAGAGGTAGCGACATGGTAACGTTAGCTGTGATGCTAACAGTGAGGTGTGGGTGGTAATACGAGAGAGAGAAGGTGCGAATCTGGTAACAAATGGAGGAAGAATTGATTACCGAGAAAAACAGCACGGGATCCACCGTCCGGCGGTGGTTTGGCTTCAAGCGGGAATATGTTCGACATTTATGCGGCAAAAGTGTTGCTACAAAAAGTAGCAGTACTTACACTCATGCACATAATCACGTTTCATCAAACATATATTAACGTTGTTGCCCTAGGCTAAACTGGGTATAACACATGGCACACGGACAAAGCTTAACCTATTGTTACTATAACAATCTACAAGGTTAAGGTAGGTTGCTTCTCTTTCTCCCCCTCCATTTTTCTGCATTCTTTCATATCTCAAGTTATCATTACGTATATGTATTGTTGCATTTGAACAACTGTATTGATGGGTCAAATGCAGAGAATAATCTCGCCACACCTAGTGTGTGTGTGACAATCATTGGTACTTTAACTTTAACTTTTAACTTTGATAATAAAGGTAAAGTATTGGTATTGTTCATTATCAATAGCGCTATTTCTATTGGTATTTGAATTGCTCCATTTGTAGTGTAATAATGCTCATTGTCATTTCTGTATTTTTTTTTTTTTTTTTCGCTAACTGCTTATTTGCTATTACTTTTACCATCATATTTGTACATGTCGTTTTTGCTGATGTTGCTCTATTGTTGTTGTTGTTGTTTGCTGTTGTTGTTTTTGTCTCTCTGTCTAATACCCCTCTTGTCCCCACAATTTCCCCCTCTGTCTTCTTTTTTCTCTCTTTCTATCCCCTCCTGCTCCGGCCCGGCTGCACCAAATGATAATATAAATACATTTAATAAAGTCAAATACAAATAAGGCAACAAGAGAAGTATCCTACACTTCTCTTTTGTAAAGTAAATCTGAACAGCCGACATGGGCATCTACATCAGCTATATGATTTGCCTGAGAAGCTGGACAGGACAAAAAAAAAAAAAAAGTAGCAGCACTGCTAATGTAGCATCATTTGAAAAGTCACCCGCTAGAGAATGAAGAGTGCTTGGAACTGCATGTCAACATCTCCGGCCGGTGCCACACCAACAAAATGCCGAAGCAACTATTTCCAGATCAACACCGTATGAAAATAAAAAGTCAACAATTGAAGGAGATAACGTCCGCAGGAACCTATTATGCAGCTAATTTTTATTTGACAGCTATTGAAATATCTTGTGTGACATCATGTACAAAAGTGCACTTTATTTGTTTTAAACTATTGTAGTAGCGTTCTGTACAAAAAGTGCACTTTAATTTAGTGTTGTTTTGATTTGTCATCTTAGTGACATCATGCACAAAAGTGCACTAATAGCTTGTTTTAAAATGTCTCTGACAATCTTGCACTGTCTGTTTTGAAATGACATGAATGTTTGTGCCACTGCTTAATAACTGTTTAATAAATACAGTTTTGGTCAATTGACTCAGTTGTGATTTCCCTCTCTGCATGAAAGTTTAAAATGAGCATATATTAATGCAGTATGAACAAGAATGTTTTAATGTAGACACATAGAATCATCATACTGCTGTGATTATATGCATCAAGTGTTAATTCAAGGCTAAGGCAAAATATCGAGATATATATCGTGTATCGTGACATGGCCTAAAAATATCGAGATATTAATAAAAGGCCATATCGCCCAGCCCTATGTGTACGTTTTCTTTTTGCTGTATTTTGCATTTATTAATGCTGTTTCAATCACCAGTGAAGAAATATATTTGTGTTTACAACCAGTCAGAGAAGAGAATGATGCCACATTTTTTCGAGTTTATTGGTGCGTTCCATTTGTACTGGGAAGTAAATTTTTTTCAAGTTCCTAGTCAGAATTTAAACTGGAATGCCCCTCGAGGTCGGATTCCCCCCCAGTTCGTTTCAATGATGGCTGCTCTAGATGTAAACAATGATATCCGCTTCTATAATATCTGTTATTAGAACTTCTCATTAGTTTTTGTCGCACTAAATCAGCCAAAAACAATGTATTGTTGGATGTTTTTAAATGTTAACGTTACTATAGTGGGGCAGCACAGTGTGAGAGGGGTTAGTGCAAGTGCCTCACAATACGAAGGTCCTGGGGTCAATTCCCGGGCT
This sequence comes from Nerophis lumbriciformis, assembly GCF_033978685.3. NCBI lineage: Eukaryota > Metazoa > Chordata > Actinopteri > Syngnathiformes > Syngnathidae > Nerophis > Nerophis lumbriciformis. Next base: position 1,552,613 of record NC_084581.2, read on the forward strand.
CAGGGTCTTTCTGTGTAGAGTTTGCATGTTCTCCCTGTGACTGCGTAGGCTCTCTTCGGGTACTCCGGCTTCCTCCCACCTCCAAAGACATGCACCTGGGGATAGGTTGATTGGCAACACTAAATTGGCCCTAGTGTGTGAATGTGAATGTGAATGTTGTCTGTCTATCTGTGTTGGCCCTGTGATGAGGTGGCGACTGGTCCAGGGTGTACCCCGCCTACCGCCTGAATGCAGCTAAGATAGGCTCCAGCACCCCTGTGACCCTAATAAAGGGACAAGCGGTAGAAAATGGATGGATGAATTACTGTAGTGTAAACTATGTTTATTTGATTTGGTATATACACATTATATATTGCTAGCAATAGTGTTTGTGTTTCCCTTCCATCCACCATGTTTAAAGGTTGCAGAAAGACATATTTTTTTTCCAATAAGTTGTTTTAATTAGACAAGGCAAGCGCAAAAATAGCTTTTGTGAATGTGGCCATCTTGATTTCCGACCTCGTAATTGTAATGCTCACAACTCGGCTGTGACGTCATTCCGAGCTCCAACTTCCAACTTCCGAGGTAATTGGAAGTCATCACATGGCCAGACTTGTGCTGAGCGTGTCTGGTCTGCTGCAGACTTGATTAGCTGAGGGTCTGCTAATGAGGCTGTTACGCATGGCTTTTAAAGGAAAAGCGCTTCCTCCGTCGTGACGCTGGAGCGTAACTATCACAAAAAAAAAAGGGTCTTAAAAAGGATGAGTGTTTATCTGTCGAAATGGTCCTGGGGTATTTTGGGATGGCTGCTGTTTTTTCCTCCGTAAATTCCAGGTTCCGGCTGTTTTTCCTTCTCCTTGTTCCCAGCCTGTGAATGCAGGGCCGCTTCCTCTCCCTGCTTCCTATTCTGAGCCTCTGATTGCGTGGAGGACAAGGAGGAGGACGGGGGCGCTAAACAAGATAGCGTATGCGATTGGAGTGTTGTGTAAGTGTGTGTGTGTGTGTGTGTGTGCGAGGGAATGTTGCAATTTATATTTTTCCTCTTCAAAGCGAAGAAAGCTGGTGTGTTGCAGCGTCTCTGGTGTCGGGCGTGGAGGATGTAACCATTAAGGAGATCAGAGTGTCAACTGTTCCCCGAGTGCTGCTTTCCCCGATCCAGCTGGCGATGGGAGGTGTGTGTGTGTGTGTGTTGCACACTTTTTTCAGCACGGAGCCGACACATGGATCTTGGCCGTCCAAATCGGAAGACACACTTCAACTTCAATACACACAAAATATTTTCACGACTTTTAGTAGGAAATTGCTCATTTTTGTGTCCGTCCATCACAAAAACGTAGAAAAGCTAGCTGGTTTTAGAATCATGGCTAACACTTTGATTGATTGAAAGTTTTATTAGTAGATTGCACAGTGAAGTACATATTCCGTACAATTGACCACTAAATGGTAACACCCCAATAAGTTTTTCCACTTGTTTAATATACAGATACATACAATTTTCATAATACAGTCATCATACAAGATAATCATCACAGTATATAAATTTGATTATTTACATGATTTACAATAGTGATTACTTTTTTGCTTTGAACACTTACAGTGCATCCGGAAAGTATTCACAGCACTTCGCTTTGGATCTTGATCCAAAATGAAAGAAATTCATTTTTATGCTCCAAATTCTACAAACAATACCCCATAATGACATGGTGAACGGGTTTTTTAAAATTATTTTTTGCAAATGTATTAAAACTGAAAAAACAACAACAAAAAAAAAAAAAAGTATTCACATCCTTTGCTAAATACTTTGTTGATGCACCTTTGGCAGGAATTACAGCTTCAAGTCTTTTTGAATACAATGCCACAAGCTTTGGGCAGTTTTGCCCATTCCTCTTTGCAGCACCTCTCAAGCTTCATCAGATTGGATGGGAAGAGTTGGTTTTAATCCAAGATTCAAGATTCAAGATTCAAGATTGTTTATTGTCATATGCACAGTTAAACAGACAGTTTGCCGTACAATGAACATCTTATTATTGTTATTATTATTAGCCTTTATTTAACCAGGTAAAATCCCATTGAGATCAAAGATCTCTTTTCCAAGGGAGACCTGGCCAAGAGGGCAGCAGCAAGGTTACATTAAAAACAGTAAACAAATACATAAAACATCACATTTACAACATTAAAACTTGCTCACATGACACATGTGCATACAGACAAGGTAGACTGCAGACCTTTCACAGAAGTTTTAAACTCATTCAACGTAACTAGGGTTTGAAGTTTAATATTCGATTGTAGGTTATTCCATGCCTTCGGTGCTGAAAACCTAAATGCTTTCTTGCCCAGTTCAGTTCTTACTTTGGGGACGACAAATTGCAGAACATTCATTGAACGAAGATTGTGACTTCCTTGTTTCTTTGTTAAAAGACAAGACAGATACGATAAAGTGATACCCAGAATGGTTTTGTAGATGAGAACATACCAATGATTGAGGTGTCGAGCACATAAAGATGTCCAGTTAACCATTGAGTATAACACACAATGGTGAGTAAGGGGAGCTAGTTTGCTAGTCCACCCTTCAACAAGTCACAAGGTACTTAGCTAAAATAACATTAAAAAATGTTATATACAAGGCACAGTGAGTAACATAACATTATTGCACATTCTGATTCACCTCCAGGATGTCTTTGTACATTCCTGCATTCATCTTAGTCTAGTCAGGCAGGTGACCAACATCCCGATGGCCACTCTGTCAGAGCTACAAAATTCTTCTGTGGGGAGAGAAGAACCTTCCAGAAGGACAATCATCTCTGCAGCAAACCACCAATCAGGACTGAATGGTAGTGGCCAGACGTAAAATAATAATTGCCAACATGTACCTGAAAGACTCTGAGAAACAAAATGATCTGGTCTGATGAGACCAAGATTGAACTCTTTGGCTTGAATGCCAAGCATCATGTTTGGAGGAAACCAGGCACCGCTCATCAAAAAGCCAATGCCATCCCTACAGTGAAGCATAGTGGTGGCAGCATCATGCTCCGGGGATGTTATTCAATGACAGGAACTGGGACTAGTCGGGATAGAGGGAACGTTGAATGCAGCAATGTACAGAGACATCCTGGATGAAAACCAACGCTTCTTTTCCAACCTGATGGAGCTTGAGAGGTGCTGCAAAGAGGAATGGGCGAAAGTGCTCAAAGGTAGGTGTGCCAAGCTTGTAGTAGGCTCAGCCGGTCGGACTCCCGGCTTGCGTCCGGCGATGGAGGACTGTGGGGAGGCGGGGCTGGCAGACCAACAGCGAGGCGTGCCCCGCCGGGGCCGACTCCGAGATGGCGGAGAGGAGGCGTGGACGGCGAGCGAGCAGCCAGGCGGGGCGCGGCGGGTTCGACGCCGCGAACCTCAGGTGCGGGAATCGCCCGGCTGGACACGAGTAAGTAATCCCCTCTTAGTGTGTAAAAGGGCGACAGCCGAGAACGACGGGGCAGAAGGAGGTGGAGAGCCATTGGTGAATGAGGAGCAAGCGCGACGAAGAGCAAGAGACAGACGACGCCGGGGACGGCTGAAAAGCGACCGGAAGAGCAAGCGGTTTGAGAGGCGAGAGCTGAAAAGAGAACCGACCTGAACTCAGCTTTATTGAAAAATAAAGAAGTCGAAACCTGCTCGCAGCAATGTCTGTCCTTGATGGTCCTTGGAACCCGGACGACAGCGGGAGTCGTTCACAGGCTGTAACAAAATGTGGAAAAAGTGAAGCGCTGTACTTTAGAGCGCTCTACGCACATTTTGTTTTTGTATTTGTGTAAGCTAATTCCTCTACTCCTGAAATCCTGCACACAAAAAGCTGAAAATGAGATAAAACCAACACCTATATTTTATTGCCTGTGCTATTAGTTTTCTGAAAAACACACCACGTGGTAGCACTGTTATTAAAACCCCTACTTTGACCCTTAAACTTTAAGTTTCTCACACAGCATCATGTATGCTACATAAAACCTGCTTAAGGATATTTAGCCCAATCACCAGGAACTATACCATGGGATTTGGTAAAAACTTTTAAAGGACTTACAAGAACAAGTGTGTCAAATTTGGGAAAGATCAGTTAAAAAAACATAGTTGCCATCAAGCTAACCGACTTTGCAAGAACATCAGTGATCCACTAATTGTCCATTAAGTTGTTGAGCAGACCTTTCTCTCGGAATTGGAAGTATTGGGATTGTGCCAAACCATGCAAATTCAATCAATCACTTTGATTCCCCTTGCAGGTTTATCCAATCCCTGCAGTTTCTAAGCACTTTTGGTCAATCATCGGCATTTTTGACAATTTAATTTGTGCATGAGGAGCACTCAACCGGGCAGGTGAACTACATTAAAGATGTGTGATGATGATCCTTTTATCGTCTCTTGACCAACAAAAATCATCACTGCAGATTGCGATGATGCAAAGTAACTGAAAAAATAATCAATCAATCAATGTTTATTTATATAGCCCTAAATCACAAGTGTCCCAAAGGGCTGCACAAGCCACAACGACATCCTCGGTACAGAGCCCACATAAGGGCAAGGAAAAACTCACCCCAGTGGGACGTCGATGTGAACGACTACGAGAAACCTTGGAGAGGACCGCATATGTGGGTAACCCCCCCCCCCTCTAGGGGAGACCGAATGCAATGGATGTCGAGTGGGCCTGACATAAGTAAATAAATAAATAAGCCTTAACCTATCGCAACTTTTGCTGATACTTTTTAAAAATGTCTACATGGCGTTTTAGTTGGGTTTATTGGAGATCAGTCTCTTTTTCATATTTAAAAAAAAAGCACCCCTTACTTGTTGTAGAAGAACCATTCAATGTCCGCCTATTCTTCTCCAATTTGAGGAAATAAAGACCAACTCTAATCCAGCCGGTGTGGCATGGAGGCGCTGTTGCTTTCCAATTCAACACGATGAGTCTTTCAGCCAACAAAGTAGTGAATACTACGAGATACTTTTTGGATTTGTTGAGGGAAGATGACCGAGGAGCTATTAAATTAAAGATTTTACAGACTAAGTTTAGGTTTAATGCCTCCATACTTGTGTACTTTGTTACAAAGAAAAAGCAGCTCTTATGCATTACGCTCTAACAATTTGTATGTTTTAACTGTTCCCATTGTACGGACTGAATTCGGCAAAAGCGCTTTTGGCATTGCTGCCCCTATGGCATGGAATGCATTGCAGACGAAACTGAGACTCACTGAACCACTTCCATTTGGAGCCTCCCGTTCTGTCCTGAGGGACAGACAGTGAGAGACGTTTGCACAGTGCCTGTTTTTAAAAGGTGTAAATCTTTATTGTTTTACAATTCTCCTTTATGTATTTTAAAATGTATGTCTTAACGTATTACTTTTTTGAAACCGCTCTGTGACATGTGCTGTTGACCTCTTGGCCAGGTCACCCTTGTGAAAGAGATCTTGATCTCAATGGGTTTCTTATCTGGTTAAATAAAGGTTCTAAGTATGTTTTTCTTCTTGAGTTGTCAGCTTGAAGCGTCCCTCTGCCTCTGACTCCCTTTTTGTCATGGGACATGAGTGTGTGTCTGTTATAATTTTGCTTTCTGGTTTCGAGGACCCGCCTTATCAATCAATCAATCAATGTTTATTTATATAGCCCTAAATCACAAGTGTCTCAAAGGGCTGCACAAGCCACAACGACATCCTCGGTACAGAGCCCACATAAGGGCAAGGAAAAACTCACCCCCGTGGGACGTCGATGTGAATGACTATGACAAACCTTGGAGAGGACCGCATATGTGGGTAACCCCCCCCCCCCCTAGGGGAGACCGAATGCAATGGATGTCGAGTGGGTCTGACATAATATTGTGAGAGTCCAGTCCATAGTGGATCCAACATAATAGTAAGAGTCCAGTCCATAGTGGGGCCAGCAGGAAACCATCCCGAGCGGAGACGAGTCAGTAGCGCAGAGATGTTCCCAACAGATGCACAGGCGAGCGGTCCACCCCGGGTCCCGACTCTGGACAGCCAGCACTTCATCCATGGCCACCGGACCTGTGTCCCACCCCCCCCCTCCACAAGGGAGAGGGGAGCAGAGGAGAAAAGAAAAGAAACGGCAGATCAACTGGTCTAAAAGGGGGGTCTATTTAAAGGCTAGAGTATACAAATGAGTTTTAAGATGGGACTTAAATGCTTCTACTGAGGTAGCATCTCTAATTGTTACCGGGAGGGCATTCCATAGTACTGGAGCCCGAATAGAAAACGCTCTATAGCCCGCAGACTTTTTTTGGGCTCTGGGAATCACTAATAAGCCGGAGTTCTTTGAACGCAGATTTCTTGCCGGGACGTATGGTACAATACAATCGACAAGATATGCCTTATCTTGCCTCTGATTGGCCAGCCCATAATGTTTCGCCCTAACCTTAGCCAATTGTGACTCATCATACGAACACCAACATGATCCATGAACATCATTGATTTTCTCCGTATGCCTGGATGTTCTCATTCATCCAGGTTATTGTATTTTCTCAATTTTTTGGGGGTCTGGATTCACAGTACATTTTCTCTCTTTGTAACCTGTAGCTTTGATGTAAGCTACCTCGCTACATGGGTCTAAAAGTAGAGTGAACTCGTTAAAAAAGTAGCTAAATTACCTTCAAGCTACTGGGAAATGTAGTTAAGTTACGTAGCTTAGCTACATGTTGCTTGTTACTGCCCAAAACCTCACTAAATTCACAAATGTTTTCGTATTACATGCGGACTCAATGCCAATATTGCATGTTTATGCCTCATTCATAAATTAAAGTGTGACCTAACAGTTAACTAACATTAAATGTTCCAAATACACAAAGTTGTTATTTGAACTGTGTGTTGATACAACATCAGCCAGATGCTTTTGTTTGGTTATAAACACAGAACATGATTGTATACATTCAGCCTGGAGAAGTCTGGAATGAAACCAAAAAAATAGTTTGTGTATTTTCTTTCGTGGACAAATGTTTGCAACATCCACTTGTGTCGTGCAGACATGTGAGTTTGTGTGCAGACATGTGACCTTGGCTCTTGATTGCCGCACGTTTAGCCTTCAGTGCTTGAATTGGAGGCCCAGCATTTCTGGTCCTCATCTGTGGGACGTTTCTCCTCCCTGTCGCCACACATGACTTTTATTCCACAAACTCTGGGCTGGTTTGTAAATGCGTGGGGGGATTATTTCAGATCTGTTGATTTGGATTTAAACTCCTCAGAAAAAACAGTTCAAGACACAAGATGGAGTGTAATTCAAGGCAAGAATGTCAAGATAGACTCTTAAAAGTAAATATGTCTGAGTTTGTGTGTGTGTGCGTGTGGGTGTGTGTGTGAGCAGCACTTGTTGATATAAAAACATAGGCACACCGCTCTGTTTACTGCTCAACAAACCTCAACCATATTGAATTTCTATCTCAGTCAGCACTTCTTAGCTTCTTAGTCATGACGTGTTTCAATATAAAAGTATCAACACAAACAGACTTGACTGCTTACTCAAGCGTGGATAATTCTTGCAAAAGAATATATCCTCCATTCAGTTTAGTTTCAGTTAATTTGGAACATGCATACGATACAACGTAACGCATCACACAATTCCAGTTGTTTCATTACGGCACGTCCGAAAAGGAGTAGGAAGAAGCAGAGCTTATTTAATCCTACCCCTTTTCATACCATAGCAATTTTATCCCATTTCCTTGTTCTCTGTAACAGAACAGTGAACACATAGATAATAAATAAATAATATACCATAGTAAGCATACAAATATTAAATACATAAATAATCTTTGTCTCAATAAAAAAAAAAAAAAAGGTTCAAGATGTTCATCATAATTCTTGTTCTGTGTACTTTGTGAACACTTGTAGTTTGAACAGTCTCTCATATTGGTGCTTTGTTTGATTTCTTTGGTTAATCCATTCCATAATTTAATTCCACATACTGATATACAAAAGGTTTTAAGTGTTGTACGAGCATACCAATGTTTTAAATTAGATTTTCCTCCAAGGTTATATTTCTCCTCTTTTGTTGAGAAGAATTGTTGTACATTTTTGGGTAGCAGGTTATAGTTTGCTTTGTACATAATTTTAGCTGTTTGCAAATGCACCAAATCATTGAATTTCAATAATTGTGATTTAATAAATAAAGGGTTTGTATGTTCTTTATATCCAACATCATGTATTATTCTAATTTATCTTTTTTGTAACACAGTTAGTGAATGAAGCGCACATTTGTAGTTGTTTCCCCATATTTCTACACAATAATTCAGATATGGTAGGGCAGCACGGTGAAACAGGGGTTAATGCATGTGCCTCACTATATAGAGGTCCTGGGTTCGATCCCTGGGCTTTCTGTGTGGAGTTTGCATGTTCTCCCCGTGACTGCGTGGGTTCCCTGCGGTTACTCCGGCTTCCTCCCACCTCCAAAGACATGCACCTGGGGATAGGTTGATTGGCAACACTAAATTGGCCCTAGTGTGTGGATGTGAGTGTGAATGTTGTCTGTCTATCTGTGTTGGCCCTGCGATGAGGTGGCGACTTGTCCGGGGTGTACCCCGCCTTCCGCCCGAATGCAGCTGAAATAGGCTCCAGCACCCCCTGCAACCCCGAAAGGGACAAGCAGTAGAAAATGGATGGATGGATGTTATTTGGCACTAAAAATAGTCATTAAACAATGCATACAATTCTATTAAAGTTTGAGTCAAATGGTAGGAAAATGTTTCACACAAACAAAAAAATACAAAAAATCTCGTAATAGGGGATGTGTGTGGCACCTCCGAAAAATTCTTATTAGGACCCTTTTTTGTACATATAAATATAAATATTTGATTCTATGCTTTTCTGGATCACATTGTAGGAAAAACATCAGAATTGTGTCACTTGAAGCAAGTGTGGTAATCTTGGTACAGTTTCTCCAAATTATACTGAGACCAGTCTTGCCTGAGGGTGCCCGAAAAAACATGTCAGCTTCGTGAAAGAGTACACGATAAATTTCCACCATTATTGTTTGGATCTGCTCCATTTGTCTGATGTAGTCACCCCTCCTTCGCCGTCTGCTTTGTCTCGCGGACATTCAGAGATATTTGGTCAGACAAGACGAGGACTCTCCCAAACTCTCTTAATTTTTATTTCGGTGGCAAATAGAATGTGTGTCGCGTTTGCTGCAGATTATGAAAAACGTTTCTTTGCTGGATGGGCACAAGCTCTTAAGGAATATCTTCTTATCTTTCCTCCCGATCCGTCTGGAATTCCCAACCTGCCGGCCGAGTGATAGGGACAGCCTTATCTGTGTTTAGATTATCAATGTTTAATAGGGATATATTTCACAGTGCTGCAAGCAACGCAGCTGGTGTGTGTGTTTGAATCTACTTTGTGTGCGTGTGTCGGCCACAGCGATGGATGGATATACATGAGACCAGCCTAGACCTGGAGGTTTTTACAGGGATAGAAGGAATTTGTCTTTTCCGGGCCTCGTACATCAATATTGCAGATGTTTCCTAAAGGATGGATGATGAAGTCTTTTCTGACACAATCACAAAAACAAAAACTACCTTAATTGCTGTTTGTTTTGTCTCCCCCTCCCCGTCCCTTATGCTGCTTTGTCAAACATCTGAGCAGCATTGTCAAGAACAAAAAGAAACTTAAACATCTGATTATTACCTCGCTCTAAAGCTTTTAAGTATCAACCATTTGAGCTCCACTCTCATTGACTATCTGAAACGTGGCTTCAGATCGTTCAGGCTGTTGTTGTCCATGCCCAAAGATGGCTAGGGGGGTGCTGATAGGATATCAAGCACACCTAAGTGTTTCCCTTTCCTCCCTCGCTCTGTTTGCTTTCCTCTTTCTCACCGGCCTCGGACGCTCTATCAGCCTCGCCGCACATGCTCCGTGTCACGTCCTGTACAGGACAGCGGCCGCCCGGGCTTCCCTGGAAGGCGGAATCAGTGCATACATCAATCTACTCCGTGCATACATGACAAAGTTTAAGGATTTAAGGGAATTTTTGTCAAAGATTGGTTGTGTTTTTTTCTGTCCCCTCCTTCATTTCTTATAATAGATTAGGAGGTTTAAAGCTCTCTCATGTTTAATGACCAGTAGCCATCTTTAATTACCATCTCCTTGTTAGATGTGCTTGTATATGTTGTCTTGGTAACAGAGGACAATGTGCTCACTCAGTATTTTCCACACATTTTAAACATTGCAAGTAGGACGTTGCTCTCTAATGGATTCTGTGCATTATTTTTTGAACACGTTTCTACTAAATTGTCATGAATAGAGAGTCACAACAAGAGTAAAACCCCAAATATTTGACTCTAGATTTGCATTATAGGTTTAAAGTACTTGCAAATATGTGTTTTGTACAAATGACATGTATTCATGTTTTTACGGTGTCATTCATAAAGTACACCACAGTGTGCTGGATCAATGTTAATGTGTATTTAAAAACATTAACTGTATATTTGTGGAAAAATTGCAGATGGAATGTAAAAAAATATATTTAAAAAAGTATAATCAACCAACAATTTCACAAACTCTGCTGACCTGCTGGGGTTTCTGGACTCTTTAGTGAAGACGTTTAAATAAATAATACATGGGTTATACTTGTATAGCGCTTTTCTACCTTCAAGGTACTCAAAGCGCTTTGACAGTATTTCCACATTCACCCATTCACACACACATTCACACACTGATGGCGGGAGCTGCCATGCAAGGCGCTAACCAGCACCCATCAGGAGCAAGGGTGAAGTGTCTTGCCCAAGGACACAACGGACGTGATTAGGATGGTAGAAGGTGGGGATTGAACCCCAGTAACCAGCAACCCTCCGATTGCTGGCACAGCCACTCTACCAACTTCGCCACGCCGTCCCCTACAAGGTCCATATTGGACCAATTTTGGTCCTGGAAGGGTCTGGGAAGGTCCTAAATGAACCCGAGTGGTCCCAGTGAGGTTGGACAAAAAGTCCTTAGTCCTTTTCTGAGTCCATGGATTTTTTCCATTAAACACACATAGTCCCCAATACCTTTGAGGACACTTCTGTTAAAAAAAAAAAATGCCTTCACTGCACATATTTTCTTTTTTTTTAATGCAAAACTAAACCCTGCAAGAAAACTCTCCAACGGAGTGGCTGCAATAAGCACGCAATTCCAAAGCTTTGTTATTGCATCAAAAAGTTTGTTTCATGTAAAGATAAATCAGTATTCTACTAATTGTACAGCGTGTTACTTACAAATATTGTGTGCCAAATTTGACAAAATTATTGTAAGATTAGTGTGCATTGGCTGCCACAAGCGCAATTCCCTGAGATAACCTCCACTAAAATACGATTTTTGTACCAATCATGCGACACATCTTATTCCATACACAATTGACTAAACTCAAAGGATGTTTTCGGCTGTAAATCCTTGGTCGAAGACATCTGATTCGTTACATTTTGCTCATAATGAATAATCTGTTGACAAAAAATGTTTTTCTTTCTGTATGCTAGTGCATCCCGCCTGGTCCAGCATCTGCTCCTGCTCCGCCTGGAGTTCAAACTAAAGTCCTTCGGATGAGAGTGTTAGGCATCAACCTAAAAGCCCAAGCTATCAACCCAATATCCAGCACAAGTTCCTATGGTAATACAAAGTGAGGTTTACTAACAACAGGTATCCCAACATGTATGCAACATGTACGCGAGCAATAGCACAGCAAATGGGGATCCCTACGAATGTCATTTGCGACTTTTTCCACCTAAAAAAGGCTAAAACTCTCAGATAAACAAACACTACTTATATTGTTTGGCGAGGTTCACTTAACGGCCAGAGAAAACATTTAAACTTGACCATCCATAGCAGGGGTGCATAGAGAATATTTGGCCCGCAGAGTTGTTTCGTTTGGCTCATCAAAGGTTGGCTTCCCATCCATCCATCCATTTCTACCGCTTGTCCCTTTTGGGGTCGCGGGGGGTGCTGGAGCCGATCTCAGCTGCATTCGGGCGGAAGGCGGGGTACACCCTGGACAAGTCGCCACCTCATCACAGGGCCAACACAGATAGACAGACAGCATTCACACTCACATTCACACACTAGGGCCAATTTAGTGTTGCCAATCAGCCTATCCCCAGGTGCATGTCTTTGGAAGTGGGAGAAAGCCGGAGTACCCGGAGGGAACCCACGCAGTCACGGGCAGAACAATACTCTACTGACATATTTCAAGCACGCAGTCGTTGTTGGCATGTCCGTATGGCTAACTAGTTGCCATCTATCAAATGTGACGATCTCAACTGCCATACATATGGTGTTATGGGGTTAGCTTTTCTTTCATGGTAGTGCTGTACGCTTAACATTACTGTGTTTGGCCTGCGGCCCATTGGCACATTTTCACATTGGCCCTTTGAAGCTAAAAGTTTGGGAACCCCTGATTTAGAAGAGTTAATATAAAAGGTTTGGGTAGGTGAACCAACGGAAGGATCATTACCGTTGCCAGAAGAGAGCTGTGAGAGAGGCTACCAGTCCGAGTGAAATGGAACAAGCGACAGCTGGGACGCAAGTCCTACCAGGTCCGATGGGGGGTTCTGGTCTGGCGTCAGCGCGTCCAGTCTGGCCGTGTATCTCCCATCTCGCAGCATCATTCAAACACAGCCGTTGACTGCAGAGCCCCTCGGGTACTCATCTCCCCTTCCTCTTTGGAGTTTCAATGTCCGACAATTCAACAGCAAGGTTGATAATCCAATCAAACTTCTCCAAAGTCAATAGTCGACTATTCTAAGACGCCACTTTTAAATTCTAGGGGTGTTGAAAAAATGTATTCACATCCCAATAGCAATTCTTATTTATTTATATTCTGATTCGATTAAAAATGTTCAGAAACCATTTTTTTTAAAGAACCTCATCTCTAGTAAATTATTGTCAGAACAGGATCCACATGATAAAATTATTTTGCATAAAATCTACTAAATTCTGGGATTAATATATTTGATTGCTCATTTGAAGTGTGTTTTAAACAAAATGTTTTTTACCATCAAGTCTTTCTGAGTCCTGAACAAGGGTGGTGCCATTTGCTTTCTTGCAGGTGCAGACTAAATATATGCTTGGTTGTGTTTGCATTTATTAACAAACTGCGTGCACATGTGGTATTGTTGCTTTTAATGTCCGTTTGGATGCGAGTTATTTGGATGTGAGCTGTGACCCGCAATCTGCAAGTCTGGTCAGTATTTCACTAATGTGACAAACTCCATCCAAGCTGCTATCTTGAGCAGGAGTGAGCTCATGCTAAAGTGACTTAATGTCTGTCACAAAGCGATATGACGGACGCCGATGGGGATGTTGGCTTAAAACGCTTGTTGATTGATGTGAATTAACGTTGATGAATCAGTCGAGCTGGTGGTTGTTTGAAGACCCCTCACCCTAACCAAGACCCTTTGCCTTCCGTGTGGCAGCGGTGATTCATGGGATTGAGCCGAGTGTGGGAGGGGAAGTGTGGGGGAAAAGGTTGAGGAAGAGAGGCAGGAAGTTGAAAAGGGGTGTGGGGGCTGGGGGGGGGGGGGGGGGGGGGTCTATCAACAAGGTCTGATAATGGGGACCCACAGGAAACCACTGAGGATTTTCCACGATGCTGCTCAGGAGCTCTGACATGGACCACACTAATGCATATGATAATATCGCACCCCTCGTCCTCTAATCCCACCCTGACATGGCCACACACACACACACACACACACACACACACACACACACACACACCCACACACACACACACACACACACACACACACACTCCGTTTTTCCAAAAATCTCAACCAGCTCTTGATCTGTTATCAGCAAGTCTTGCTGCACCTGCTCCAGTGAGGCAGTCTGCCAACACCCTGATCATACACCCACCTGCCATCAGTTCCAAGATGGAGGTGTACGAGCCACGCAGTCTCTTAGAATGTTAAATTATATAAAGGTGTTTCTTCCGAAGGGGGAGGCGTGCATGTTAATGCGTGCACGTCCACCATGTTTGTCCAACAGGGAGCGGTTCTTGTTTCCCTTCTGCTCTTCCTTTTTGTTACATGTTGTTTCCCAGGGCCTACTCCCACAACCAAAAGCATTGCTGAGACGATGTGTCTTTTCTTCTTACGGCACGGAAACCTCCAGACATTTTTAGTAGGGGTGTCACGATGCAACTTTTTTTCTTCCAATACGATACTGATATTGGAGTGGATACCAATAGAGATCTAGCACAAATTATCATAACTACCATAAATGACAGTAGAAAAATATCTGAGTGTCCGCCCATAATATTGATATAGATTAAGGGAGTTGACACCCATTTGGTAATGTCTGAGGTTCCAGATGTTTGTTGTGGACTTTCTGGTGTGGTCTGCCTCGGTTGTGAGCAGGTAGCTGCTGGCGGCTTTTGGGACACAACTTGCTCCGGTGATGCCTCGGCGTGTCTTTTGATCTTGAGTAAAAAAACACCCACGGTGTACGGAGCATTGGGGTTAGGCTCGTTGTTCGTTGTGCACTTTTTTTGGTCCATTTCTGCTCTATGTTTGTTCTCGCTTGTGGCTGCAGTGATAGTGTAGGCAGATGGCCATACATGATTCACACACTTTAATCGCGTGTCCAAGAAAATAGTGCCCTTGAAGAAAATTATAGCGTTAAGATTGACACCCCTAATTTTTACGTTTGCAACGACCGCCAAAGTCTTTACTTTATTTGTATTGTTCATATAGACCAGTGGTTCTTAACCTGGGTTCGATCGAACCCCAGGGGTTCGGTGAGTCGGCCCCAGGGGTTCGGCGGAGCCTCCGCCGCAGAGGTCAAGACACACCCGACTAATCGTGTAAATAAAAACCTATCGACGTATTATGGATACCCCCAAACAATGTTCCCTCTAATTTTCCATTTGCGTGAGCAAACGTAAAAACTCCTTGAGCATTCATGTGGAGCGCATGTGAGCGATGTCAGACGTGCACATGCACTGTGGCCACACCTGCAGCACACCTGTCCCAAACCTGACTAAATAACAAGTTACATGTTTCATTATTATAATCAAATGACAGCAGTCATTTCCATGAGATTATTTTCTAATATAAGTGTTTTGGCCCACTTACAATGACAATAACAAAACATATTGTTTTTCATGAGCTGTGTACTAGGTGGGGGGTCCTGCTTTGGAAATAATTTGTACCCCTTTCAGATATCGCATTTATTTCCCACTAAAACATTCACATGTTGCACAATGAGATGTAAACATGGGATCATGTGTACATTCCTGTAACTTTCTGTTTGTAAAATATATCTTTATTAGTATTTCTTTAATATAATAACATAATTTCATGATTATTATTTATAAATTAACATTAAATTAAGAAAAAAAACATTTTATTTTTCACTAGAGAAGGGTTCGGTGAATGCGCATATGAAACTGGTGGGGTTCGGTACCTCCAACAAGGTTAAGAACCACTTATATAGACCTTGTAGATGCTAAAAAAACATATTTATTTAAAGCAGGGGTGTCAAACTATTTTTAGTTCAGGGGCCACATGAAGGAAAATCTATTCTCAAGTGGGCCGGACTAGTAAAATCATGGCATGATTACTTAAAAATAAAGACAACTTCAGATTGTTTTCTTTGTTTAAAAATAGACTGAGCACATGCTGTAAATGTATAAATCATCATTTTGTTTTGTTTTTTTACACTTACATGTTGCGGTTAACTGTATTCTATCTTCCTTTTTTGTATTTTATACTTTCTGAATACATGATGTAATAATGTTCATCAGTCAAATAGGTGGAATTCAGTCTGGCAGAGTTTTAAAATGTTCTTATTGTTGTTATTTTTTAATCTATCAGAAGATTAAATGAATAATAATATACCATTTTAATTACAAGATGTTATAATATGATATACTAATTTTTATTCTGTAATATGTATACATATGTAGCACCATCTACAACAAATCATTTCATTAATGACACATGCAGTTAGAAGGGAATACATATTCTTTCAGCATATTTATGTGCACCCAGAAAATGTGTTCACGGTCACAAGTACGACAAAAAATGTGAAGATTATCAAAATCCTTTATTTGTGTAGAAATATCAAGGCATGATTTTAACGATTCACATTTTGCATACCGTCACCATACCAAACATTTCAGCTACATTTTGTACATAGCAAACTCATCTCGCGGGCCGTACGTTTGACACCCCTGATTTAAAGTACCAGTAGAATGGAAAAACAAATTGCCTCTATATTGAAACTGTTATCATATATATCTGATTTATGACATCTAAGTTTGCGAATAAATAGATATGATCAAAATAGTATTAATCTCATGGAGATAACCGAGCCATTTTGATAGATAATGAGAAAGCCAGACATGTGATCGCGTGACATAGAGGTAGGAACCGTTGATCCCTTCCCCACCAAAAACAATGCAAACTGTGCAGATTTTGTGAGAGCCAACAACGATCACTTTGGGCAAAATGATGATCCAGAACCTTGTATTTTTTATCCTGAATATAAGGAGGATGAGCTACAAGTTTTAGAAGCTCTGCTAAACAGATCCAGCTTTAGTGAAACACTAAGCATCATGTAGCAGTATTGCTAAGTGCTAAACAAGAAATACAAACTACAAACATAATAAAATGATAGCTTACTGTACAATGTCTGCTCTCACTGCGATGATGACTGATAGGATCTCCATATCTCCCTGTTTATATGAAGAATTAATTATGATGCACTCGAAGGGTTAACAAGGAAGTCTCCCTGCAGACACCGTCTTCGGTTGTGTGTGTTTATTTCCCTCTCCGGGTATACTTTGAATGTCACAGATGAAAAACGTCTAGATTCAAGGCTAAATCCTCCAAATATCAAAATGAGAGGCATGATTTATAATCTAGAATAACTTTGACGAGCCGAGATGCGATAATGCGCGAGCAGCAGGACATCTCGGCCAGCTCACAGTAAAGCAGCAGAGGGCTACTTAGCTGTCTGTATCATTGAACTGCTAAGAAATAGTTTGTTTGTGTTAGCGCTTATAATGACAACATTGCTAATATTTGGTTAATATTCATGTCATGATATGTATAAAGAGTATTGTTGGCGGGTTTTGGATAGTTATAGAGGGTTTTGTGTGCAAAATAGAGACTATATTGTGACTATACTTTTTATGTATTTATTCATTTACAACTTAGAATGCATGAAAAAGAAAAACATGTGATCATGTCTTATATAGAGATTGTGAATGATAGACTAATTTGTTTAATTTTGGCATATTTACAGTATGACTGATCTGATACTATGGTCAGAATGCAGAAGTGGTACCATTGTGACGTCATTCTTCGGAAATGGCCGAAGGTATTCGGAGCGGAATAATCAAAATGGCTGACAAAATTTGTGGCATTTTGTGATGTTTAAACTGTGTTTTAACATACTTTGCGGATTGTAAATACGATTGGATATAGTTTAATGGATACAATGAAACACAATAAAGCATATAAAGTCAACTTGTTTTCCACTCTACTGGTATTCTGATTTAAAGGATGTCTTATCAAAAAAGTGGCCCACTTAAGGTGGCTATTTGAAGGACGTTCTAGGTTTGCTACATTTGCTGATCTAAAATAATAATTTAATAAATGTATTTTGACTGCTCATCAAGTCAACCTTTATGGGCTTTGTGACCATTGTTTCTGTTCTGTAGCTGCGTTCTCATTCAGAAACTCACCATTCTCAGGACGTCCTGTCGCGTACACCCACCCCCTTCCCACACAAAGAGACACAAACACCCCCATCCTTCCATCTTTCACAGCTCCTTATCTTCAACGTTCAGGCTGCAGTGCGTTGGTGACAGTATCCGTGTGTTATAGGTGTGAAGTACAGTCATTGAGGTAGTCTTTCAAGTTATCCTCCCATCACTTCTCCTAGTGCCAATGGGGTCAGTACTGTAGTCCTAGAGCTTGGGGGGAAATTACAGCTGCAGAAATGACAGGAATGATGATATATACCACCCTCAAATCCAATGTAGACTTAAGTGAACCATATTTGATTGCTTTAGTGTTTTTAATAGACCAAAGTGGTCTGAGCATCCTTCCTGTTAGGAAGTGGTGGAGTGGATCCCAAGGATGCAGAGACGTGTTGTGTACAATTGTTCTTCCTTTTATTTAGGAGGAAGCACAAAGTAGCAAAACAAAGGCGATGGTGGTAAACACAACAAAACACACCATGTAAAAAACTACTAAGAGAGATAACACACAAAACTAAAAGCGCTAGACAAGGCTAGGAAAAATACTTCATGAAAGAAGTTAATATAAGGACAAAGTACAAACTAAAAACGCTAGACAAGGCTAGGAAAAATACTTCATGAAAGAAGTTAATATAAGGACAAAGTACAAACTAAAAACGCTAGACAAGGCTAGGAAAAATACAGGCAAACCTTAGATGAATGGCACACGACGAACTAGTGAGTTCTCTGGCAAGATCAACAGGTTTGCAAGCAGTGACAAAGTTCCGGCGCTCACAGGCCGTCAGCAGCCAGGTTAAATAGGCTGCTTCTAATCTACGTCAGGTGTGTGCTGCTGCCTTGCGCCAGCTGCACTCCATACTGTGGACGAGAGAGAGAGTGAACATGGTGTGCAGACAACAACAGAAATGAGCAAGGAAATTTCAGATTACCACAGTACCCCCCCTTCAACGGACGCCTCCTGGCGGCCTACCTGGCTTGTCTGGGAATCGAATGTAAAATTCCTTGATCAAGTCTTTGTCAATAATAAGCGATCTTGAAATCCATGACCGCTCCTCCGGGCCGTACCCCTCCCAGTCTACCAGGTATTGGAATCCCCTGCCCCTTCTTCTCACATCCAAGATGGTTTTTACTGTAAACGCTGGGTGACCCTCAACCAGCCTGGGTGGAGGAGGCGGTACCTCAGGAGGACTGAGCGGGCTGGATGCGACAGGCTTGATGCGAGACACGTGAAAGACAGAATGACATTTGAGAGATCTTGGGAGACGGAGCTTGACTGCAACACGGTTGATGATCTTGACAATGGGGAATGGTCCAATGAACCTGGGAGCCAGTTTCCTAGAGTCGGTGGCCAATGGTAGGTCCCGGGACGACAACCAGACCTTCTGTCCCAACTGGTAGTGTGGGGCTGGTGTGCGATGGCGGTTGGCTAAGAGTTGGTTCCTGGCCGATGTTCTTTTTAACGCCGCCCTGGTGTTGCGCCAAGCCTGGTGAGCCCGACGCATGTGTGCCGTTACGGATGGTACGTCGGCATTGGGTTGGGTAGAAGGAAAAACTGGGGGTTGGAAACCATAGGCGACGTGAAATGGAGACAGGTTGGTGGCGGAGCTAATGAGGGAATTGTGAGCGTATTCTATCCATGGGAGATTCTCAGACCAGGTTGAGGGTTGCTGATGACAAGTGCACCGGATGGCCGCCTCCAGGTCTTGGTTGGTCCGCTCGGTCTGTCCATTGCTCTGTGGGTGGTAGCCGGAGGATAGGCTAGGGGAGGCCCCCAGAGACTTGCAGAATGCCCTCCAGACAGCCGAGGAAAACTGTGGCCCTCTGTCGGATACCACATCACTGGGGATGCCGTGCAGCCGGAAAGCGTGGAGCACTAATAGTTGGGCTGTTTCAAGAGCAGAAGGCAGCTTGGGGAGGGCCACGAAGTGGGCCATTTTCGAGAACCGGTCCACAATGGTCAAGACAGTGTCATTTCCTTCGGAGGGGGGAAGTCCTGTGACAAAGTCCACCGCTATGTGTGACCACGGGCGGGAGGGGATGGGTAATGGGTGTAACAGTCCTGTTGGGGCCTGGTGGGATGCCTTGTTCCGGGAGCAGGACCGACATGCTGCCACAAACGCCTTCGTATCTGCCAAAATGGATGGCCACCAAAAACGCTGGGAGAGGACAAAACTGGTGCGACGAATACCTGGATGGCAAGCGATCTTTGACCCATATGCCCAATCCAGAACGCTGGAACGGAGCCGAGGAACCACAAACAACCGACCTGGTGGGCAGCCCCGAGGAGATGTGTCCGACTTTAGGGCCTCCAAGACTTGCCGCTCGATGTCCCACTGGAGTCCCCCAATGATGTGGGTATGGGGAACAATTGGTTCAGGTGAGGAATCCTCAAGAGACGAAGAGTAGAGACGGGACAGGGCATCGGGCTTCCCATTCTGAGAACCAGGTCGGAAAGTGATGATAAAGTTAAAACGGGTCAGAAAAAATGCCCACCTGGCCTGGCGGGGGTTCAGTCTCTGTGCGGTCCTTAAGTAGGACAGGTTCTTGTGGTCCGTGAAGATGATGAATGGTAGCTCCGCCCCTTCCAGCCAATGTCTCCACTCCTGAAGGGCCAAGATGACCGCCAGAAGCTCCCTGTTGCCAATGTCATAATTTTTCTCAGCAGGGGATAGGCGACGAGAGAAGAAAGCACAGGGGTGCAACTTCTGGTCGGTGGTAGATTGCTGGGAGAGTACGGCCCCTACACCTGAATCAGAAGCGTCCACCTCAACAAAAAATTGGAGAGAACGGTCAGGGTAACAAAGCACAGGAGCCGAAGTAAACAATCTTTTCAGCCTCAAGAACGCGGAATTGGCTTCGGGTGTCCATTCAAACGGAACTTTAGTAGAGGTTAGCCTCGTAAGTGGCTCAGCGACGCGACTAAAATTGCGAATAAATCGCCGATAAAAATGAGAGAAGCCCAAGAATCTCTGAAGGTGCTTCTTGGATACCGGAGTGGGCCAGTCTACTACTGCTTTGACCTTAGCGAGGTCTGGTCTGAGTCTACCCTCCTCAATGATAAATCCTAAGAAGGGAATGGAGGATTAGTGAAACTCGCATTTTTCCGCCTTGACGAACAGTTTATTTTCGAGCAATCGTTGAAGGACCAACCGAACCTGCTGCACATGTTCGTCAAATGTCGATGAATAAATTAATATATCGTCCAGGTAAACGAAGAGAAACCGACCTGTCATGTCCCGAAAAATATCGTTAATGAAGCCCTGAAAAACGCCAGGTGCATTTGTAAGTCCAAAAGGCATGACAAGATACTCAAAATGTCCGAGAGGAGTGTTGAATGCGGTCTTCCATTCATCCCCCTCTCGGATGCGAACTAGACGGTACGCGTTACGTAGATAGAGTTTAGTAAAAAACTTTGCGGACTGTAAGGGAGTAAAAGCAGAATCAAGGAGTGGAAGAGGATACTTATTCTTGACAGTAATCTGATTAAGAGCACGGTAGTCTATACAAGGCCGTAGGGACTTGTCCTTTTCGACAAAAAAAAATCCGGCGGCTACCGGTGCGGTCGAAGGGCGAATGAGGCCCGCAGCTATTGATGTGTTTATGTATTCTTCTAGTGCTTTGAGTTCGGTGTTAGACACCTTGTACAAACGGGTCGATGGTAAAGCCGCTCCGGCTAGCAAATCGATACCACAATCGTAGGGTCGGTGGGGGGGAAGTGAGAGTGCTCTATCCTTGCTAAACACCGCTCTTAAGTCATGGTAGTTTGTGGGCACGTTTGTCAAGTCTATGTTCTCTATAACGGCGGTAGGTGGCGGTGTGTGAGATCCTGCTGCGGAACGAAGACAATTTGTGTGGCAGGTCACACTCCAATTAATAATGGCCGAACGAGGCCAGTCTATGTGCGGGTTATGCTTATGTAACCAGGTGATCCCCAGAATGACGGGCGCGGACCGTGATGGCACAATAAAAAAAATTATTTTCTCACAATGATTACCAGACAAGCGCAGGTTGATTGGGAGGGTATGGTGGGTTATGCTGGCTAATAAGCGCCCATCAAGAGAATACACCCTCTTGGGCACATACAGTTTTACAACAGGAATCTTATGGAGTCTCATGAACTCAAAATCCAAAAAGTGATCATCTGCTCCTGAGTCAATGAGAGCGCAAATGTCTATTTGTTGGTTAGGCCAAGAAAGAGTACCTTTTAGTTGCATTCTGCCTGCGGCCAACGAAGGAGAACGGCGACCTCTGGTGGACGTGTCCTCTGGCGAGTGAGGGCGCACTCGTGGCCGTGCGGCGGGGCGCGGCAGTTCCTTGCAGCGGGAGATGAGATGATCAGCGGCCCCACAGTATAGGCAGAGTTTGAGGCGAAAGCGGCGTTCCCTCTAGGCGGTGGTGAGTCGGCGACCTCCCAGTTGCATCGGCTCATCTATCTGCCACGAAGGAGAGGTGTCTTCGGGAACGAGATGCTCCGTCTTGCAGATGGCAGGTCTAGCAGGCGCTGATTGGCTGCTAGGTGGGGCTTGTCTCCCTCGTCGATCCCTCCTCTCCTCCAATAGGCGGAAGTCGATTTGCACCGCCAGCTCGATGAGATCATCCAGATTCGTCGGAAGTGACAGCGGGATCATCATGTGACGAATCTCGTCCGCGAGACCCAGGTAGAAGGCGTCCAACAGCGCCGAGGGACCCCAGTCACAGTCGGCGGCCATGGTGCGGAACTCGATCGCGTAATCTGCGACCCGTCGTGAACCCTGTTGCAGCTGGAAAAGGGATCTAGCTGCCTCTCTACCTGGGAGTCGTCGTTGGAAGATTTGCCTCAAGGATTTGGAAAAGTTCGCATATGTTGAGCTGGAGGCGGTCTGACGGTTCCATTCTGCAGTCGCCCAGGTGCCCGCACGGCCCGACAGGTGGGAGTTGACAAACGCTACCTTAGCCCGCTCAGAGGTGAAAACGGAAACGTTTAGTTCAAAATGTAGTTCACACTGCGTCAGGAATTGTCTTACATCTTCCTTTTCTCCAGAAAAACGTTCGGGTCGGGATAGCCGCATGTTGCTGGTACTGGCGGGTTGTGTAGGTTGGGTGGATGCCTGGTCTGGCACGGTGGTCGAGGTGGGTACGACAGTGGCTAGCAGCATGTTGACTCGCTCCAACATGGTGTCTTGACGCTCCGACAGTCCCTGTAGACCTCGGCTCAGGTGGTCTAGCTGGTCCCCCTGCTGGTTGATTCGTTGAGCCTGGCCTTGCAATGCTCTTTTCCAGGAGTCTGTCTCTGCGGGTTCCATAGTATGGCCGGAACTTTTCTGTTAGGAAGTGGTGGAGTGGATCCTAAGGATGCAGAGACGTGTTGTGTACAATTGTTCTTCCTTTTATTTAGGAGGAAGGACAAAGTAGCAAAACAAAGGCGATAGTGGTAAACACAACAAAACACACCATGTAAAAAACTACTAAGAGAGATAACACACAAAACTAAAAGCGCTAGACAAGGCTAGGAAAAATACTTCATGAAAGAAGTTAATATAAGGACAAAGTACAAACTAAAAACGCTAGACAAGGCTAGGAAAAATACTTCATGAAAGAAGTTAATATAAGGACAAAGTACAAACTAAAAACGCTAGACAAGGCTAGGAAAAATACAGGCAAACCTTAGATGAATGGCACACGACGAACTAGTGAGTTCTCTGGCAAGATCAACAGGTTTGCAAGCAGTGACAAAGTTCCGGCGCTCACAGGCCGTCAGCAGCCAGGTTAAGTAGGCTGCTTCTAATCTAAGTCAGGTGTGTGCTGCTGCCTTGCGCCAGCTGCACTCCATACTGTGGACGAGAGAGAGAGTGAACATGGTGTGCAGACAACAACAGAAATGAGCAAGGGAATTTCAGATTACCACACTTCCATTCCTTTTCTCTGACCAGCAACATCTTTAATTGCCATTCCCTCGTTAGGTAGGCTTGTTTGTGTTGTCTTTAGAATGTGATTTGGTAGGGAATCCCACAAAAATAAATTATTCAGATATGAGTATCACTTTGCAAATTGCGCCATGTCATACTAATACAAATTTAAGTCAGTTAATTATTAGTTACACACATTTATACTAAATTCCCAAGCAGAGGCTGCAATAGTTGGTGGAAGATTAGTTATTAAAAACAACCTACAGTAGATGTGTTTGTTCAGGTCAAAAGAACCCATTCAAAACATGTTTTTTTTTTTTTTTACTAATTACAGTGGGCAAACGATACAGTCAGGGGCGCCGCTAGGGATTTTGGGCCCCATGAAAAGAATCTTTACAGGGCCCCCAACACAGTGTCATTATTTTTTCTGTATTATAATTTCATCATCATTAGGGGTCTCTCTGGGCCCCCCTCCATCATGGGCCCCTAGAATCCGTCTCCTTTACCCCCCCTTTTCGGCGCCCCTGGATACAGTGGTCGTAACTTTGTCCTAAAAACACATTTTTGGGTTATAGACTATTTCCCCAAACATATATTAAGTTAAAGTACCATTAATAGTTACACACACACTAGGTGTGGGGAAATTATTCTCTGCATGTACCCATCCCCTTGTTCCACCCCCTGGGAGGTGAGGGGAGCAGTGAGCAGCAGCGTTGGCTGCGCTCGGGAATCATTTTGGTGATTTAACCCCCAATTCCAAACATTGATGCTGAGTGCCAAGCAGGGAGGTAATGGGTCCCATTTTATAGTCTTTGGTTTGAATTCACGACCTACCGATCTCAGGGCGGACACTCTAACCACAGGGCCACTGAGCAGGTTTATATAAAGTTGTACAGAGCATTACTTTTTTATCCCAAGCCAATATTGATACAAATAACTTCCTCATACTAATCACCATTAACGTATTTTATATCTATTATTTTGAAAATGTAGATTTGAGTGTAGTTTGTGTACATCTTTCTTTGGGGCTGGCTTTGGAGCAGCTTGTTTAGCAGCATACGTCTTCGTAGGCTTTTACAAACCCTGTTTCCATATGAGTTGGGAAATTGTGTTAGATGTAAATATAAACGGAATACAATGATTTGCAAATCCTTTTCAACCCATATTCAACTGAATATGGGTTGAAAATGATTCAATTGAATATGGGTTGAAAATGATTTGCAAATCATTGTATTCCGTTTATATTTACATCTAACACAATTCCCCAACTCATATGGAAACGGGGTTTGTAAAACACTTCAATCAATCAATCAATCAAAGTTTACTTATATAACCCTAAATCACGAGTGTCTCAAAGGGCTGCACAAGCCACAACGACATCCTCGGCTCAGATCCCAAATCAGGGCAAGAAAAAACTCAACCCAAAGGGATGACAATGAGAAACCTTGGAGGGGACCGCAGATGTGGGGACCAGTCCATAGTGGATCTAACATAATAGTGTGAGAGTGTTGCGATATTGACGCTTCAGGTGGCTGATAAGGTTAGATATGTTAAAGCATGATGGTTTTTCGCTCCTCACAAAATCTTTTTAGTGCAAATAGCACACGGAATGTCTTCCTCTGAAACAGTGAAGAGCCTCACACGATCAATGCCATGTTTGTTTACACTAAATGGCATGTTAACAGTCACAAGAAGCCCAAGACTTCAAAGCTTGTATGCCTCAAAATGTGTTTGTTTTTGTACAAAAGCTTTGTGGTGAATTTAACTAGGTTCTTGTAAGAATGAGCCCAAGCACAGAACATGTTGCCACAGGATTTACAACCTGGAAATTGATTGTTACTCTTGAGTTCTTGACATGTTTAAGGTTTGTACGCCTCTAATCTGAGCTGTAATTAAGTGTAAAAGTGTACGTTGCATCTCGTCTGAGGTGATAAGGATATCGTGCAGATGATTTCTCTGACGTTGCTGTCATCCAAAGGGCGGAACGTGACAAATGGTTGGCGTTCCAATGTTCCTGTGTGTTTGTACTGAATTAAAACATGGACTCCAGCTGTTTGCAGGCGTAGACGACTAGTTGAAAGAACATTGCGGAACATCGCGTCAATGTTGTTTGCTGCACCTTCTGTGTTTACGTACAAGTCGTGTTGTTTGCTCATCTTTGCTAAACAATCTGTTGCTAGCATGCTTGTTGTTGTGGTTTTTCGGGTTATCTGTTGCCGTGATTGTGGGATGCAGCTTGCTGCTGAGCCACTTCCTGTGTATTGGCCTCATCCTGGCCCTGGGATCATCGCTGACATCACATGGTTGTTTACGGTGTGGGAACCAAGGTGAGCTATTTTTGACTATAGTGTGAAGACATCATTTAACCTTTGACCCTCTCAAAGACTGCTATAGTATTGTTTTGTTACCACATCCCAAGTTTTATCAGTGCTTGAAATTGTGTACTGTATAAGTGTACACAGTAGCAATCCATTTACTTCTGCAAACTAAATATTTAAGAACTAATGAGCAATAAACAACTTAACAAGCGTTTCCTTTTCACACTTAATGGGCATCTGCAAAATCCCATAAACTTTAACAAGTAAACAGTTATTGCAGATTCAATGACTTTATAGACAGACATGTTGCTACCTATATGATGAATTCTATAGTGTACATTATGTACTGTATGTACTTCTGAGAAATGTTGTAAAAACCCAGCTGGCATTTATTATTTTTAGCATGGTCTCTCGGTCACTTCACAATCAATAAAAGTCAGACGTTTGTAAAGGAGTTCCCCAAAATATGTCGAGAAAGGCGGACACAATGTTGCAGATGCTGTACTGTAAGTGAACCACATTTTCAGACAAGTGTGATTTTTTTTTACAAATTCCTGAAGAAATACTGCAAGTTTCCTTGTACTACTTCAACTAGCTTATGCATTAGGCTGCAAACATGTTTATATATCACGATGTATACAATTTGAACTTTCATATAAAACATTGATATACAGTATTTGCATCATCAGCCTTTCTTTATCTAGCAAAAAGCTGCAATAGAGAACACATCACGTATTTGTCTCCAATGGATTAGAGGTCGTTTCATCAGGATTGTTTCAGATGTTTGTAAGTTCACAAGGCGTATAAACCTGTTTATGGCGCACCAAAGTGGGGGTATAACGTTACCGGAGGGGAGGCTATAAAAACCGTAAAAAAAAGCTCAGTTTTGTACAAAAAGAATTATGACCTAATACTCTTAAGTGGCCTGCTGCCCTTGGATGAGGTTGACTTTATTTGCAAAACGAGACTCTTACAGACCAAAGCACAAACAGTATCACATGTTACATTTCATCAGGGGTGTTCACTTCGAATACAATAAAGATATTTGGAATATTGACCACTACTAGTATTGACCCGGTACGATATCAATAGGAATTTCTCTTTTATTATTTTGGAGTGTAGAATGTAAAAAAAGATTTGATCAAGTGAAATTAGTAAAACAGAGAAAATGGTAGGTATGAAAAACGCTAGCCTACAGTATTTATTATTAACCACCTGGAATAGACTTATGCTGTCTTTAGGTTGAAGTGGAGTGGCAATTTGTTTTTTGGAGACACCGAGTGGCCACAATAAGTTTCGAAGTTAAGCTCATGTCGCAGTAAGTTGAATGATGCGGACACATTAGTTACTTTTTAATACGCTTCTGCCTTGAAGGCTTTGTATGTGTAAGTAATATGCAACTATAATTATTTGATACTTGTTTATGTTGACAATTGTGCTGTTTTACGTAGCAATATTGTTCAATTAAGGACACTTATTAATTATGTCTAACTTGTGTGCTTAGCTGTTATGTAGCTGCTAGCTCCTAGTAGCCTATAGCCTACCATGTTTACCTTCTGTAAATGACTTGACTAAAATACAGGAAATTATCAACCTTGTGTGCTTATTGTAGGACATTTAGATGTTAACTGGCTGACTAGATTTGCACAAATAAACACACTGCAGGACTGCTTGATATTGGCTCGACATCCAATATTCACATCGAATCGAGACAGGCCTACTGTACAAGTTAGCAAACATTTTTATTGCATTTTTTAAAAGATAATTTATGATATACTGACTTATTGACACCATGTTTGTTCACAGCAGGGGTGTCAAACGTACGGCCCAAGGGCTGGATCAAGTATGCTAAATACAAATATATTCCACAACCCCAAACATGTCTTTTTCAAAGCCTGCAGTGAAGAGAAAGGTTAGTGATGAGCAAAGACAATTCCAGGAAAAGTGGGAGATGCAATATTTCTTTGTTGAGCACAGGGACACCCCGACATGTCTTATTTGCACAGAGAAAGTTGCGGTGCACAAGGAATACAAATTGAAACGTCATTATACAACTAGACATGCTGAGGAGTATGCAAAATGCCAGGGAGATGAGAGAGTGAACTGGGTTGCAAATTTTAAAACCAGTCTACTGAGACAACAAGATTTCTTCAAGAAAGTAACCGAAAAGAGCGATGCAGCAGTCAAAGCTAGCTACATGGTGAGTGAGATGGTTGCTAGGGCGGGAAAGCCATTCAAAGAAGGTGAATTCATTAAAAAGTGCATGTTAGATTTTTTTAAGAAATATTTTCTTGCGGCCCAGCCTCACCCAGTTTCTGCATCCAGTGGCCCCCAGGTAAATTGAGTTTGAGACCCCTGGTTTAAAGGGACTGTTTGCAACTTTCTCACAGTTATATTTTTTTCAAGCAAAACATATAACAAGGACACCATTGGCTAACTCATGTTACCATTAGAGGTTTAGCGGAACACATTTGTTTTAAAACTGTCTATATTTTTACCCATTACTAAGTTTGTGTAATAATACATTTTCCCGGCCTGAATTAAATGATCGGTGTCTGTGGCGGTCACTCACCCGGTCTCACCAACACGTACGCTCAGGGAATGCATGCACACATACAAAAGCGGTCCAAGAGAAGCAACGGCCAATTTGCAGTCATGTTGTTGTTATGATAGAATATACATTTAATGACAGCTAAAGCGAGCTATCCAAATTGCTATCATTAGCTTCCAACACCCAAAGCTAATGCGTGTGCATGTGTTACATACGTACGTAGTTACGTCATTACGTACAAGAGGTCATTTGGCGCTTAAAGTCCATTGTAGTGAGCAGACAGTGACACAACATGACGGAGTGTTTTAAAAGCTGATTACCATTCACACAAAGAAGCGGGAAGGGCAAGCTAACGTTTGAAGGTGTGGTGTTGTGACAATGCAACAATCTGGAGTTCACTTTGCCGATGAAGCCACGCCTCCGTCTGACTAATCAGCCTGAAGAGTGGTCGTCATGGCAACAAATGAGCCCCCGAAGGCACATTTTTACCTCGCCTTATGTCACTCCCTCGCTGCTCACGGGCCTAAGTCTCCAAAGCCTGGGAGCGGAATTCTGCGAGCATTTTTCCATGTGAAACGGCGAGGGTCAGCACTGGGGTGTGACGCAACGGCATTGTTCCCGCTGCGAGGAGAGGAACCGTGCACCGTGAGGGCAATTCCTGTCCGCTCCGAAAAAACAGCCACTTTCTCACACCGCTTTCCTTCCTCCGAAAGACAGCTCAAAACAATCCCAGTGTTTGCTGCGAACGACATACCCAATCATTCAATGACTGTTCAAAATGTGCAATTATTCTAGCACGACTCATAAAATGATGACTCATCTTCTCCTACGACAACTTTGTATTGTTCATATATCCAAACATTGACATTTCTTTTATCACGGATACAGTACACATTTTGGATGACTAAGACTTTTTCTTGTGAAAGTTATGATTATGTTTGCGTTTTCTGATTTTTATCAATTTTCACGTTATCCCCATGATGGTAAAAACATTGCCAGAGTACCGTATTTTCCGCACTATAAGGCGCACCTAAAAACCTCCAATTTCCTCAGAAGCTGACAGTGCGCCTTATAGTCCGGTGCGCCTTATATATGGACCAATATTGAGCCACAAAAGGTCTCGCAACTACGGTAACTACGCCGACTTAATTTCCCCCCTTCTACGGCTGCTTCCTGTAGAAGAAGAAGCGCTTCTTCTTCTACGAGAGAAAATGAAGTCGGCGGCTGCTTACTGTAGAAAAAGAACTTCTTCTTCTACAGTAAGCAGCCGCCGACTTCAAGAAGAACTTCTTCTTCTACACGGGAAAATGAAGTCGGCGGCTGAGGGGCGGTATAGCTCGGTTGGTAGAGCGGCCGTGTCATCAACTTGAGGGTTGCAGGTTCGATCCCCGCTTCTGCCATCCTAGTCACTGCCGTTGTGTCCTTGGGCAAGACACTTTACCCACCTGCTCCCAGTGCCACCCACACTGCTTTAAATGTAACTTAGATATTGGGTTTCACTATGTAAAGCGCTTTGAGTCACTTGAGAAAAAGCGCTATATAAATGTAATTCACTTCACTTCACATTACCGTAGTTGCGAGACCTAAACTTTATGTAAAGACCCAAAAATGGCTCCTATTAAGAGACACGCTTACGACGCAGAGTTTAAACTCAAGGCGATCAGTCACGCAGTAGATCACGGTAATAGAGCAGCACCGAGAGAATTTAACATTAACGAATCAATGGTGCGGAAGTGGAGGAAGCAACATGATGACCTGCGCCAAGTAAAGAAGACTAAACAGAGTTTCCGAGGGAACAAAGCGAGATGGCTACAGTTGGAGGACAAACTGGAACAGTGGGTTGTTGAACAGAGAGCAGCAAGTAGAAGTGTCAGTACAATTACTATTTGTTTTGTTGACATTCCCTTTAGCGCAGCTCCATCTAATAGATGCATAATGTAACCCCAGCCTCTACTGTAGCGTCAATTCTATGTGCCTTATAATGCGGTGCGCCTTATATATGAACATAGTTTTAAAATAGGCCATTCATTGAAGGTGCGCCTTATAGTGCGAAAAATACGGTAAGTATTTTCAGTATTTACGACTTTGCAAATAGCAACTTTTTATCGTAGAATTATGACTATACTTTTATGATCTACCACCAAACAAGGAAATCTGATAATTCTCACAACAATCATTTTTCATGAAGCGTTTCTTCATCTTTCATTGTCGAGTTGCGACTCACGTTCTTACACCATTAGAAGCATTTGAGTTCAATCTTAAAACTAATTTGTATACTCTAGCCCGGTGTTTTTCAACCTTTTTTGAGCCAAGGCACATTTTTTGCGTTGAAAAAATGCGGAGGCACACCACCAGCAGAAATCATTAAAAACGAAACTCAGTTGACAGTAAAAAGTTGTTGTCGCAATTGTTGGGTATGACTTTAAAGCATAACCAAGCATGCATCACAATAGCTCTTGTCTCATAGTAGATGTACTGTCACCACCTGTCACATCACACCCTGACTTATTTGGAGGTTTTTGCTGTTTTCCTGTGTGTAGTGTATTAGTTCTTGTCTTGCGCTCCTATTTTGGTGGCTTTTTCTCTTTTTTTGGTATTTTCCTGTAGCAGTTTCATGGTTTTCTTTGAGTGATATTCCCTGCATCTACTTTGTTTTAGCAATCAAGAATGTTTCAGTTGTTTTTAATTCTTTGTGGGGACATTGTTGATTGTAACGTCATGTTCGGATGTACAATGTGGACGCTGTCTGTGCTCCACAGTAAGTCTTTGCTGTCGTCCAGCATTCTGTTGTTGTTTACTTTGTAGCCAGTTCAGTTTTAGTTCTGCTCTGCATAGCCTTCTCTAAGCTTCAATGCCTTTTCTTAGGGGCACTCGCCTCTTGTTAATTTTTGGTTTAAGCATTAGACACATTTTACCTGCACCCTGCCTCCCGCTGTTTCTGACATCTACAAAGCAATTAGTTACCTGCTGCCACCTACTGATATGGAAGAGTATTACACGGTCACTCTGCCGAGCTCTAGACAGCACCGACACTCAACAACAACACATCATTTGCAGACTATAATTACTGGTTTGCTAAAAATATTTTTAACCCAAATAGGTGAAATTAGATAATCTCCCACGGCACACCAGACTGTATCTCACGTGGTTGAAAAACACTGCTCTAGCCTTTAGATAGACCCCCCATTTAGACCAGTTATCTGCCGTCTCTTTTCTACTCTGCCCCCCCTCTCCTGCGTGGAGAGGTTATTCGGTGACCACAGATGAGGCGTTAGCTGTTCAAAGTCGGGACCCGGGGTGGACCACTCATCTGTGCATCAGTTGATGACGTCTCTGTGCTGCTGACTTGTGACTTGTCTCCACTTAAGAGGGATGGGGGGGGGGGGGGGGGGCACATCTGTGGTTCCCTCCAAGGTTTCTCATTGTATCCCATTGGGTTGAGTTTTTTCTTGCCCTGATGTGGGATCTGAGCCGATGATGTCGTTGTGGCTTGTGCAGCCCTTTGAGAGACATGTGATTTAGGGCTTCATAAATACGCTTTGATTGATTGATTACGAGTTTTTCTTATAAAAGTTATGACTTTCACAATACTACGATTTTTGTTATTAGAAAATTGTGACTATTTTCATCACATTTTTACATTAATTTTCTAATATTACTACTGTATTTTTCGGACTATAAGTCGCAGTTTTTTTCATAGTTTGGCCGGGGGTGGAACTTATACTCAGGAGCGACCTATGTGTGAAATTATTAACACATTACCGTAAAATATCAAATAATATTATTTAGCTCATTCACGTAAGGGACTAGACGTATAAGATTTCATGGGATTTAGTGATTAGGAGTGACAGATTGTTTGGTAAACGTATAGCATGTTCTATATGTTATAGTTATTTGAATGACTCTTACCATAATATGTTACGTTAACATACCAGTTGGTTATTTATGCCTCATATAACGTACACTTAGTCAGCCTGTTGTTCGCTATTCTTTATTTAATTTAAATTGCCTTTCAAATGTCTATTCTTGGTGTTGGATTTTATCAAATACATTTCCCCCAAAAATGCGACTTATACTCCAGTGCGACTTATATATGTTTTTTTCCTTCTTTATTATTTCGGCCGGTGCGACTTATACTCCGAAGCAATTTATACTCCGAAAAATACAGTAATCCAATCTATTCAAATTAAATTATAACTGAATTATCTTGTAAAATAGCCGTTCTCAAAATATTATAGGTAGTTTTTTTAGGGGGAGTGGTGCGGTTGGGAGAGTGGACCAGCAACCTGAGGGTTCCTGGTTCAATCCCCTCCTTCTACCAACCTAGTCATGTTCGTTGTGTCCTTGAGCAAGACACTTCACCCTTGCTCCTGATGGGTCGTGGTTATAGGGCCTTGCATGGCAGCTCCCGCCATCAGTGTGTGAATGTGTGTGTGTGAATGGGTGAATGTGGAAATAGTGTCAAAGCGCTTTGAGTATCTTGAAGGTAGAAAAGCGCTATACAAGTATAACTAATTTACCATTTTTTGTAAAATTTCCACGCTATTTTAGCAACTTATTGACTTTTTCTATTACAATCCTACAGTTTACGACTATTTTGCTTTTTGACGGCTTTCATTGGCAAAAAAACTAAAACGTCACACTTTTAATCAACTGATTCTGGCTTTGCTGGCGTTAGCTCGCCAAGCAGCCTACTGTTAACTCCCCTCGTTGGCTCGCTCCGTAATTAGCTTTGGTATAAAAGCAGTCGAACATTCTTGGCTGTGACTTTTTACAAGTTTCCCCCCTCCGACACTCTTGAAAAGTTCAGATGGCTCCTCAAGGAAAACTATTGTTGCTGCGTTGATTTGTGGCCCGAATCATTTTTATCCCGTGTTAGCATAAATTGAGTGTTGAGTGCTAACAGCTGTAATCGCAGATATGTTTCACTTCCTTAACAAGTCTGTCCAAACTAAGCTATAAAGCAATGAACAGCATCCAAGGAATTGGTGAATCACATCACTTTTTATTCAACACTTTTAATGAAGTTTTTTATTGTCATTTCTTGCAGCCCTCTTGAGTCCAGAAGTAATGATTGGTTCCAAATGTGTGTTATTAAATGAAGTTCCAGCAGTCTTCACGTGATGTTTTGCTTTGTTTGGACGTCTGCTGTTTGATGCTTGCTTTCCTGCCGCCTTTCAAGGAGGAAACGAGACGGGAAGGATGAGCCCTGCAAATCCCTCTCGTACGTAAAACTCTATATTTTCTTTTTTTAGCGCATTCCTTTAAAAAGCTTTTTTTGTGATTTTGTCGGCCATGGAAGATCATGGAGGAGACAAGAATGCTCTTCAAAAGTTTCCTGCCGGTAGAAGTGTTGTGTGTGTGTGTGAGTCTGTCTGTGTGTGTGTGTGTGTGTGTGCGTGCACCGTCTTTTTTTGGCCCTCCAACCCCCTAACAACAACTTGTTTGTGTCTGGAAAAGCCTCTGACACAGCTGAGCCTAATATAGTGTTTGTGTGTGTGTGTGTGTGTGTATGTGTGTGTGTGTGTGTGTGTGTGTGTGTGTGTGTGTGTGTGTGTGTGTGTGTGTGTGTGTGTGTGCATGCCCGAGGAAGCACCTGTCCAGTGTGGCCGTCGGTTTTGTTGCGTTTTATCTGACCCTTCTCACATCAGGTGGCTTCCTGGCTTGCGTCAGACACAGCCGGCCGTGATTGGTGGGCTTTAAGCTCCGCCTCTTCCACAGCGGGCCCTCTATGATCTTTCAAAGGGCCGCCCTCACCCCCGTCTCTCCTATTTCGTTCTTAAGGCCCGACTTTTACACCTCTTTTAAAAAAAGTTGCCTCACATGTCCAAAAATACAATTCAACGCAATCGCGTGTTTTTAATGAGTTAGTTTAAAAACAAAACAAAGAAAGGTAGTCACTTCCTCTACCATAGATTCCACTTCCCTCTGCCATCATCTGGTAAACACCACGCTCTTCCCTTCTTTCTTTCTGTTCTTCACATTCTTGTTAGAATCCTAATGCGGAATATCTTTAGTCAAAACAAGATAGGTTGGCTATGTTTGCTTAAATGTCGTAGTTCCGGGTTTTCATAAACAAAAATCAGTCTTTGTTACACGTCTTAAAATAAAGCACTCGGGCAGCTACAGCTGTGGGAAATGAGTTTGATGCATGGCAGTGCTGTTTAAAGTGTAATGTTAGCACGTAGCTCATGTAGCTATGCTAGTGTTGCTAACATTCATGTCCTCTTGTAACAAAAGTTGTTGTGTGTGATATTTGCGCCATTCTACCGATTTAATGCCATTTGTGTCTCCAAAAAATATAATGTATTCAAGATAAAATGATCTACTTTTAGTTTCAGTTTCCTGCTTTGTATGATTGCATATTTATCTCTGCCAAGAGGTTATGTAATCGTTGCCATCGGGTTGTCTGTCAGTGGTTGTTAGTTTCTTAGTTAGTTAGCAAAATTATTGAAATGTTATGGCCGGATTTTCATTAAGCTTTCATAAAATGTGCAAAATGGGATACGAAACACTTGATTCGATTTTGGGACTAACCCGGATCATTTCTACTACGTTACCTTATGTTGACGTTTCTGACAGACATTTATAGTAATGCACTGTAAACATAGTGACTGTAGATTTTACAGTACAGAGGTGGCAGCTCAGTTGCCAGAATTTTATTGTAAAAATAACAGTGGCCGCCTTATTAGATTTACAATAAGTCGGTGTATGCAGAAGGTCACCGCCACGCTGCTTACGGGCAGTGATTTCTCCAGATTCTCTGAACCTTTTGATGATATTACGGACCGTAGATGGTGAAATCCCTAAATTCCTTGCAAAAGCGAATTGAGAAATGTTGTTCTTAAACTGTTGGACAATTTGCTCACAAATTTGTTGACAAAGTGGTGACCCTCGCCCCATCCTTGTTTGTGAATGACTGAGCATTTCATGGAAGCTGCTTTTATACCCAATCATGGCACACACATGTTCCCAATTTGCCTGTTCACCTGTGGGATGTTCCAAATAAGTGTTTGATGAGCATTCCTCAACTTTCTCAGTCTTTTTTGAAACATGTTGCAGGCATCAAATTCCAAATGAGCTAATATTTGCAAAAAATAACAATCATTTCGAACATTAAGTATCTTGTCTTTGCAGTATACTCAATTGAATATAAGTTAAAGTTAAAGTACCGATGATTGTCACACACACACTAGGTGTGGTGAAATTTGTCCTCTGCATTTGACCCATCCCCTTGTTCACCCCCTGGGAGGTGAGGGGAGCAGTGAGCAGCAGCAGTGCCGCGCCTGGGAATCATTTTTGGTGATTTAACCCCCCATTTCCAACCCTTGATGCTGAGTGCCTAGCAGGGAAGTAATGGGTCCCATTTTTATAGTCTATATTTTTATAGTCTCATAACCTACCGATCTCAGGGCGGACACTCTGACCACTAGGCCACTGAGTAGGTTGAAAAGGATTTGCAAATCATTGTATTCTGTTTTTATTTACGATTTACACAATGTGCCAACTTCACTGGTTTTGGGTTTTGTAATTTCGTCATTGTTTTAGTCAACGTGCTTTTGTTTTCATTCGTTATCGGACTTGTTTTGTCAAGGCAAAAAAGTCTTTGACGATAACAAAAATATTTAGTCAACGCAATTCACACTGGTTAAGCCTCATCCTCCAGTGATAATGGTAGGTAAGATACTAAGAAATGCCGTTTATTTGTAGGTCATTATTTTGGCTGTAGAGGGGCGTCTCCACAATGTGTATGGATACACATAATTAACTGCAAGTCACTTGTCATCCGGGGGACTAAAAATACATATAGTGTCAGCCAGAGGAGATAAATGTTTGTGATCAGCATTATTAGCCATACATTTGCAATGGCGATCACTTACTTTTTTATGAATCTTGGCCAATACTGATCGGTGGCCAATCGATCGGCACATCCCTAATTAAAACATCAGCACAGTCTTGTTTCCTAAATGATGTTATTTGTTACATTTATTGTTTATCCATATTCTATTAGTAGAAATAATACCCTGTGGTTATATTGCATGTAACCCCGCCTCCAGCCACAGTGCATTTGGTATAGGCTCCAGCATCCCCCGCGACCGTGAGAGAGACAAACAGTAGAAAATGGATGGCTGGATGGATATATTGCATGCATTTGCTAACACTATGTTTAAAAACTCATTTGTGTTACCGTATTTTCCGCACTATAAGGCGCACCGGATTATTAGCCGCACCTTCTATGAATTACATATTTCATAATTTTGTCCACCAATAAGCCGCCCCGGACTATAAGCCGCGCCTACGCTGCGCTAAAGTGAATGTCAAAAAAACGCTGCGCTAAAGTGAATGTCAAAAAAACAGTCAGATAGTTCAGTCAAACTTTAATAATATATTGAAAACCAGCGTTCTAACAACTCTGTCCCAAAATGTACGCAAATGTGCAATCACAAACATAGTAAAATTCAAAATGGTGTAGAGCAATAAATAGCAACATAATGTTGCTCGAACGTTAATGTCACAACACACAAAATAAACATAGCGCTCACCTTCTGAAGTTATTCTTCATTCGTAAATCCTTCGAATTCTTCGTCTTCGGTGTCCGAATTGAAAAGTTGCGCAAGCGTGGGATCCAAAAATGGCCGGCTCCGCCTCGTCGAAGTCATCGGATTCAGTGTCGCTGTTGTTGTGCAGCAGTTCTGTGAATCCTGCCTTCCGGAAAGCTCGGACCACAGTTGTGACCGAAACTATCTGCCCAGGCATTTACGATCCACTGGCAGATGTTGGCGTATGTCGACCGGCGCTATCTGCCCGTCTTAGTGAAGGTGTGTTCGCCTTCGGAGCTGTGTGAAAAAAGCCACCCGGCCTCTTCGCGTAAACTTCCCTTAACCACTCGCTCATCTTTTCTTCATCCATCCATCCCTTCGAGTTAGCTTTTATGATGACGCCGGCTGGAAAGGTCTCTTTTGGCAAGGTCTTCCTTTTGAATATCACCATGGGAGGAAGTTTCTGGCCATTAGCATGGCAAGCTAGAACCACAGTGAAGGATGACTTCTCATTCCCTGTGGTGCGAATATTCACCGTACGTGCTCCCGTTCCACAGTGCGGTTCACAGGAATATCAGTTGCTGTGAAATACGGTAGTAATCCGTGTGCGGATGGAGAGATTGCGTCTTTTTATGAACCGGATCCTTGTCGCGTAGTAGGAGCCATTTTGTGGTCTTTACAGATGTAAACAGGAAATGAAACGTACGGTGATATCCGCGCGTTTTTTCTTCTTCTTCCGGGGGCGGGTGAAGCGCTTCCTGTTCTATGGGGGCGGGTGCTTTCCTTGGCGGTTGCTTGCGTAGAAGAAGAAGCGCTTCCTGTTCTACCGGGAAAAAAGATGGCGGCTGTTTACCGAAGTTGCGAGATCGAAACTTTATGAAAATTAATCGTAATAAAGCGCACCGGGTTATAAGGCGCACTGTTAGCTTTTGAGAACATTTGTGGTTTTTAGGTGCGCCTTATAGTGCGGAAAATACGGTACTCAAATGAGTCATCTTCAGTTTATAAATGTTGTACAAAATGAATGCAAATTGGGTGAAATATTTTTTGAGGAGTTCAATGTGACTTTTATATTATTTAGAGTAAAATAAGACCGACATTTGAAGAGTTTCAGTGGATAACTCTAGGATCAATTCTTGGACATCAATGATGAAGTTCTGCATCAACCAATAGAAAAAAGGCGTTTTGAATGTCTACGTGAAAATGTTAGTCCTTTTGTCGTTGAAGTAACCTCCTGACTTTT
The DNA here is from genome assembly GCF_033978685.3 of Nerophis lumbriciformis. Taxonomy (NCBI): domain Eukaryota; kingdom Metazoa; phylum Chordata; class Actinopteri; order Syngnathiformes; family Syngnathidae; genus Nerophis; species Nerophis lumbriciformis. The sequence goes on from NC_084581.2 coordinate 1,590,835, forward strand.
CAAATGAGTTTCCAAACAAATGCGTTCTGGTTTTCCAGTCTGGTTTTTGAACTTTGTTTGTTGACTTTTTTCCTTGATCCTTCAAAGCAAGGTCTGCTGTGTGCTGCGATCCCAGCAGCTGGTGGTTCCTGGAGAGCGCGTCATGTTCAGAGACCCACGCGACAATGATGAGCAGCAAAAAGCAGACATCCTCCTTCCCCTCATGGCCTCCACCCAGCAGACACAATTATTTGCACGTGTGTTTCCAACCCTAATGATGTCATCCGCTATTGATCACCCTGATGAGATTACGCCCGTTTTGGGACCAGTGCACATCCAGGACATGATCGCAAAAACAACATCCTTCTCATATTCTTTTATTGCCCGTGTCTTCATACTCTTTCCTAAGCTTTGGCGCCATCGCCAAGGTTACGGGAGGGGGAGCAGCAGATGCGAGAAAGTCGACGGCAATCATCATTTAGTTGAAAAAGCTTTTTATTCACCGTCCTTGTCCAGACAAGGACAAATGCCCCCTTTCTTGGCCTCAAAATGTATTAAAATAAGCACCTTAATAATATGTTCTGACAATAACTGCTCGCCCACAATCCCACATTGCTAAATTATGCCGACTGATACTCCTTAAGAGCGGCGCTGCCTTGACAAATGCACCCGTTGGACGGCCCACTTAAGTGCATTTAGGAGTGGCAGTAATAACATGGCTTAATACAAAATGGCCTCAAGGCAGGAATTCAATTACTTTGCTGCGCGACACAAGCTAACCTTGCTCTCATGTGCTTGCAAAATAGCACTTAGCAAAAGATAGCGGGAGTTAAGCTTTCAGCTTTGGCTTGTTTTTTTCAAAGCGCTTGACATCGTTTTGGATTTGAAGGTTTTCTTCATGCACATTAACGTGGATATTTTTGTCTTTGGAACAACTAAGCTTTGGGGAAACTATTTCTGCGTATCATTTGTATATTTGTTTTTCTAGTGTTGGATTGAAATGGAAAAACAAGCTAAAAAATAAATATGTACATAGTTTTCACAATTTATAATCCAGTTTTTCATATAGAAAATTTGGTAAGTAGAAAACAAGCATATACTGTAACCTCATAGCCGATTTCCCCCAGATGTCGTTTGTACTCATTTATTTAGTTAAATTAGTTAAAGTACCAATGATTGTCACACACATGAGGTGTGGTGAAATTTGTCCTCTGCATTTGACCCATCCCCTTGTTTACCCCCTGGGAGGTGAGGGGAGCAGTGGGCAGCAGCGGTGGCCGCGCCCGGGAAGCATTTTTGGTGATTTAACCCCCAATTCCAACCCTTGATGCTGAGTGCCAAGCAGGGAGGTAATGGCTCCTATTTTTATAGTCTTTGGTATGAACTCACAACCTACCGATCTCAGGGCGGACACTCTAACCACTAGGCCACTGAGTATGAGTATGTTTGACTGACCATGTTGCTCTAAGGTACTGGATATTTTGACATGCGTTTGGCGTGTAGTTATGTCAGCAAAAGCCTTCAAACTTATTGTGTGTATTCTTAATTTTCACAGGTCCTCTTTAGTCGTCTGCTACGTTTGTTTACCTGCAAGAGCAAATCCACATCAAACGACTTCCAAGTAAACTCAGTGTATCAAATTATTTAGCAAAAATTTAATTTTTTTTATGCCTGTTATCATTTTCTGAATATTTTATTTGATTAATACACATTTTGTGTGTGTATGTTTTTATATATATATATATATATATATATATATATATATATATATATATATATATACACAGTATATATATATATATATATATATATATATACACACACACATATATATATATATATATATATATATATATATATATATATATATATATATATATATATATATATATATATATATATATTTATATATATATATATATATACACTATATATATATATATATGTATATATATATATATATATATATATATATATATATATACATATATATATATATATATATATATATATAATATACAATACAATAATATACAATATATATATATATAATATAATATACAATATATATGGAATTGTGCCATTTGTTATCATAAGATTGGTAAATTGAAAATAAGGTCAGACTTTGTTTGATTTCTTCTGGGGGCTGCAATGTATTTTATTACTTTAATTTGATTTCAAGTAAAAAAAAAGTCAAGGTGTGGCAGTAATAAAAATGCCGCATTCAATTTCATTAAGGGGAATTTTAAAAGTGATTATTAAAACACATTTATCGCGTTATCAATCACACTATTTGTCATGGCCGCACTTAAACCTGGCAGTTGGCGCCTGTTGTTACACGGTGCAAAGATGAGTGATGAGGCAGCCAATTTAAACTATCTACTTCAACTAATTATTATTTTATACAGAATGACTATTGTGATGGTTGCGCACAACGGCCAACTTAATTTTTTTTTGTTAACCTTACAAAATTCCACAAATAAGAAAAAGTCATCTGAACTAAATACTGTAGTGTTTTTGTGTATAGAACGTGTAATTTATTCATCACTGCAAGGCAGCTATCACATGTTTCTTATCATTAAAATGTGTTTTGTGTATGTTCTGCATGTTTTATGTCAGCTGTATAATATACCAAGTGAAAAAGAAATGAAGAGGTTTAAGTACAATCCAGAAGGACTGGTTTAACATCACCTGCTTGCTTAATTGAGGCCGGCTTAGTCGTCATGGTTACAGTGACAACAATATTGTAGTTGACCTCTTTCATGACCTCATCTTCTGTGACTGACAAATTGTCTTTTTTTGTGATTCGGAATCAAACCACACAGGAACATTATTATTATTGTTATTATTATTATTATAAGTACACCTGTAAAGTAACTACACTGTTCAATACTCTGCATTGATCTTTTAGTTTGACTTTACACACATTTAATGGTAATTGGCTAATTTAGATCCTGCCGGCCTGGATGAATGAGAACATTTATAGACTAATTTAAATACCTGACATTAGCATAGTTCTATCAAAACATTGTTGTCATAATTCCCCCATTTGTCAAGAATTTTATGTAGTGTTAATGTGTTGGAATTGTGTTAGCATTGATGCTGGTATTTAAAGTGTTTAAAAGTGTTTTAGTAATCACTACTGAAAACACATCATTTTATGTGGCTGTAGCTTTAACGCTACTGAGCTGTTTGTTTAGTTTTATTTTATTTCTATTTTGTTTTTCTGTATTTCTATTTTCTGTTTTTCTATTTTATGTGCTATTCTGTACTTGGTCCACTTTTGACGTATATAAATATACATATATATATATATATATATATATATATATATATATATATATATATATATATATATATATATATATATATATATATATATATATATATATATGTCCAACTCCTCCAACATAATGAATGTCATTTATAAAGTATCTTCAAGTGCTGTCACGATACCAATATTTTGGTACCGGCACCAAAATGTATTTTGATACTTTTCAGTACTTTTCTAAATAAAGGGGATCACACAAAAATTGCATTATTGGCTTTATTTTAACAAAAAATATTTTACAGTACATAAACATATGTTTCTTATTGCAAGTTTGTCCTTAAATAAAATAGTGAACATACTAGACAACTTGTCTTTTAGTAGTAAGTAAACAAACAAAGGCTCCTAATTTAGTCTGCTGACATATGCAGTAACATATTGTGCCATTTATCATTCTATTATTGTGTCAAAATTATGAGGGACAAGCTGTAAAAATGTATTATTCATCTACTTGTTCATTTACTGTTAATATCTGCTTACTTTCTCTTTTAACATGTTCTATCTACACTTCTGTTAACATGTAATAATCACTCATTCTTCTGTTATTACAGGATCATACATTGGTCATATTCAAAGTCCTCATGTGTCTGGGGACATATTTCCTGAGTTTATAAACATGATATAAAAAATTTAAAAAAAATAAATACATTTTGTGATGCTAAAAAATATATTTGTAATCATAATAGTATCGACTAGATACGCTCCTGTACTTGGTATCATTACAGTGGATGTTAGGTGTAGATCCACCCATGGCATTTGTTTACATTCAGGAATGGTGTGATTAGCGGTGACGCCGGTGAGCTACGGTGTGTAGTGAAGCATGTTTAGCTATTCCTCGTCCTGCAGGGATGATACTTGTAAGAAACTTACTTTATTTGTCTCCATGGAGGCGAGGATTAGTGATTTAGAAGTAGATAAAACACTGCTGACTGCGGGTGGACTTTAGCCGCTAGCTAGCTAGCCATGTCTTAAAGCACCTCTTCCTGAGGGTGTTTCAGTGTTATAACTTCACCTTTATCGTTTGTTCTTAAGCCAAAACGTGTCCGTTCTCCCTTTTCTGTCTACACACTGTGTCTGCTTGTAAGTACTCTGTGATTGTGCCCTGCCGAACATGCTCCTCTGCTCGTAAAACCAGCAATGACACAACATGACGACGCCGGGGAGGCGGGAGGGTGGTGGACCGCTACTTTTCATATAGTACCGAATATGATTCATTAGTATCGTGGTACTATACCAATATGTATACCGTACAACCCTAGTATCTTCTTATTCCGTCTACTCTTATTCTACTTCTTCTTGCATACATGCTACATGCTAGCATTTCATTTTAACAATAGCATCATGCGAGGCTAGCATATTCACTGAAGGAAACTCGCAGCTTCTACATCTGTAGCTGATTGATGGATATTTGGCAGAACTCCAGGCTTCGTTTTAAGTTAAAGTTAAAGTACCAATGATTGTCACACACACACTAGGTGTGGTGAAATTTGTCCTCTGCATTTGACCCATCACCCTTGTTCACCCCCTGGGAGGTGAGGGGAGCAGTGGGCAGCAGCGGTGGCCGCGCCCGGGAATCATTTTTGGTGATTTAACCCCCAATTCCAACCCTTGATGCTGAGTGCCAAGCAGGGAGGTAATGGGTCCCATTTTTATAGTCTTTGGTATGACTCGGCTGGGATTTGAACTCACAACCTACCAATCTCAGGGCGGACACTCTAACCACTAGGCCACTGAGTAGGTTAAGACGTGTAATGAAGCCTGATGGCGTTAAAAACATGAAAATCGAGGCTTTGAGCGCCCCTTCACTCAAAAGTGGAGCAGACAAGTGAGGGGGATGATATTCATCACACTTCTCACACTCCAAGTCTGTTGCTGTTAGAACGTCATCACCATCTCATTTGCATGATGGAGGACTTTTCATTTGGATGCAGCTGTTTGCAGCTGGTTGCCATGACAATAAAAGTGTGTCGTCAGCAGCTCCACAGGTTCTGATGATGTCACTTTTTTGTTGTAAAGACGTGGAAGATTTTCTCCGTTGTCTTTTCGTCATGAGACTGCTTGTCCATCCATCCATCCATTTTCTACCGCTTGTCCCTTTCGGGGTCGTGGGGGTGCTGGAGCCTATCTGCTTGTGTCAATTCCAAATTCCTGCCTGGTTTTTACTAGCAGGTGTTTGAAAGCCACAAAGTCCCCCCCCCCCCCCAACACACACACACACACACACACACACACACACACATTATTTCCAACACAGAAGAAACAAATGAGTGTAATTGACATGGGGTTAATTTTGGCGTAAGTCCCTTTGATAAAAAAAAGTTAACGATATGCTTTGATGCCGTTTGCTTTGTAAATGTCTTGTAGGTTTTTTAATGGACTGTGGAAGTGAACTTTCTGTACTCCCAAGGGATTTTCAAATCTCTAAGCCCGCCCCCCCAAAAAAGTGTAATTTAAAGCTGGAAGCAACGACAAAATGTGGCAGGGAGGATGATTGCGTTCTTTGGTGGGCTTGCTCGTAACTTGTGATGATGTTTAACGACTGATCGCGGCCTTTGGAGCCCAAACGCGACATGTTGATTATACGCAGCGTGTTTTTGAAGCAGTCAGGTTCATGCAGGACTTGAAGTATTGAGACGTTCTCATCGGAGGAGGGGGAAAGGTTGCGGGGGGAGGGCGTAAGGGGGTCCTCAGTTCCCAGGGTTATTTTCCTCCCTGAGGCTCAAGTGTGACATTGAGCAGAGTTTGATTCGGTGGGAGAAAGGCAGCCCCTCGTCATTTAGTGCAACACATGGCCTCTTTTTTGACACACAAACAGCAGCAGCTATCAATTATGTCCAATTAGCTTCCTGTCACTCAAGAAGTGCATTACTTGATTTCTCTCACCTGCATCATTGTGGCACACACACTGTTAAAGTTGTTGAAGTTGAGGTTTATTTCAAACAAGTTTACAGTTTGATACATGACACATTTGACATTTTTTCAGTTTTTTTTTTCTTTACAACGTGCAAAAAGGAGTAAGAAGAAACAAAGCTCATTTAATCCTACCCCTTTTTTACTTCATAGTAATTACTAACATATATATTCACGTCCTGTTCTCAATTTGTAAACATCAAATAATTGTAAATACAATCAATCAATCAATCAATCAATCTTTATTTATATAGCCCTAAATCACAAGTGTCTCAAAGGGCTGCACAAGCCACAACGACATCCTCGGTACAAAGCCCACATACGGGCAAGGAAAAACTCACCCCAGTGGGACGTCGATGTGAATGACTATGAGAAACCTTGGAGAGGACCGCATATGTGGGTAACCCCCCCCCTCTAGGGGAGACCGAAAGCAATGGATGTCGAGTGGGTCTGACATAATATTGTGAGAGTCCAGTCCATAGTGGATCCAACATAATAGTAAGAGTCCAGTCCATAGTGGGGCCAGCAGGACACCATCCCGAGCGGAGACGGGTCAGCAGCGTAGAGATGTTCCCAGCCGATGCACAGGCGAGCGGTCCACCCCGGGTCCCGACTCTGGACAGCCAGCACTTCATCCATGGCCACCGGACCTGTGCCCCCCCCCCTCAAGGAAAAGGGGAGCAGAGGAGAAAAGAAAAGAAACGGCAGATCAACTGGTCCAACAGGGGGGCTATTTAAAGGCTAGAGTATACAAATGAGTTTTAAGATGGGACTTAAATGCTTCTACTGAGGTAGCATCTCTAATTGTTACCGGGAGGGCATTCCATAGTACTGGAGCCCGAATAGAAAACGCTCTATAGCCCGCAGACTTTTTTTGGGCTCTGGGAATCACTAATAAGCCGGAGTTCTTTGAACGCAGATTTCTTGCCGGGACATATGGTACAATACAATCGACAAGATAGGACGGAGCTAGACCGTGTAGTATTTTATACGTAAGTAGTAAAACCTTAAAGTCACTTCTTAAGTGCACGGGAAGCCAGTGCAGGTGAGCCAGTATAGGCGTAATATGATCAAACTTTCTTGTTCTTGTCAAAAGTCTAGCAGCCGCATTTTGTACCAACTGTAATTTTTTAATGCTAGACATAGGGAGACCCGAAAATAATACGTTACAGTAGTCGAGACGAGACAGCAGTTCTCTTCATAGTTATGTCAGTTATAATTCACCTAATGAGTTAAATATTATCTTATTTTCAACAAGTTAAAGAAAGACATTTATCATTCTTCTTCTTCATGGTACTTTGTAAACACTTGCAGTTTGAACAGTTTCTTAAATCGGATCATATTACTATTTGTTTATTTTTACGTTTGTGCTTAAATCAAAGACAAGCACCTGGGGATAGGTTGATTGGCAACACTAAAATTGGCCCTAGTGTGTGAATGTGAGTGTGAATGTTGTCTGTCTATCTGTGTTGGCCCTGTGATGAGGTGGCGACTTGTCCAGGGTGTACCCCGCCTTCCGCCCGAATGCAGCGGAGATAGGCTCCAGCGCCCCCCGCGACCCTAAAAGGGACAAGCGGTAGAAAATGGATGGATGGATGGGCATTCCATAATTTAATTCCACATACTGATATACTGAGGGTTTTAAGTGTTGTACGTGCATACAAATGTTTTAAGTTACTTTGTTCTCTAAAGTTATATTTCTCCTCTTTTGATGAGACTAATTGTTGTACATTTTTGGGTAGCATGTTTCTGCATAATTTCAGCAGTTTGCAAATAGAATTTCAATACTTTGGATTCGTATGTTCTCTGTATCCAAAATTATGTATTATTCTTTTTTGTAACACAGTTAGTGAATGTAAGGTACTTTTGTAGTTATTTCCTCATATTTCTTCACAATAACTCAGAAATGGTAACACCAGCAAGCAGTAAAGAGTGTGCAGTGGGTTCTGGTCCAGAACATATTTTGCTTTATTCATTATTTACATATTTCTTGCCAACTTATGTTGTATAATTTTTTATATGAATTTCCGGTTCATTTTATCACATATAATTACACCCCAACATTTTTTTATTTTACTCTGTCAATATCTACTCTGTCTATGTGTATCTGTGTTTGACTTTCTCTTACCGATTAGCTTTATTTTAGTTTTACTGAAATTCAGAGATGGTCTGTCTTTGTCAAACCATCTTGTTAATTCATTGTGTGGGAACATGACCTACACTACAAACACATAAGTACACATGGATGTACTTTAGAGTAGTCAGTGTATAATGTGTATTACACTATACATTTAATATCCTGTCGACTTGTTTAAATAGTGTAAATATTTATAGTGATTGTTTTCTGACACTAACTTCATCCTCTTGAACATAATCAGAATAATTTTTATTAAAACATTCTTCTACTCTGTCATGATGACATCACTGCTGAAACTACTGCATGTTACAAACCTTATCTTCCCACTTACTCATGTTGCTACGAAGCTGTACACTGACTACTCTAAAGTATTTCTAAGTGTACTCTGCATTGTATAGTCCCTTGAGAACATATACTGTAGTAAAATGTGAGGAGTGTATTACCTTTTTGACATACTGCATTTAAAAAAAACATTTTTGGCTTCTTTGTGCTCGTTAATGTTTGTGCCTTGACATTCTTCTTTTTGTGTTTGATACACACAAAAACATTTTTTGTATTCTAATTTCTTCAAAATAGCCACCCTTTGCTCTGATTACTGCTTTGCACACTCTTGGCATTCTCTCCATGAGCTTCAAGCACGCCTGTGAAGTGAAAACCATTTTAGGTGACTACCTCTTGAAGCTCATTGAGAGAATGCCAAGAGTGTGCGAAGCAGTACCGTATTTTCCGCACTATAAGGCGCACCTAAAAACCACAAATTTTCTCAAAAGCTAACAGTGCGCCTTATAACCCGGTGCGCTTTATTACGATTAATTTTCATAAAGTTTCGATCTCGCAACTTCGGTAAACAGCCGCCATCTTTTTTCCCGGTAGAACAGGAAGCGCTTCTTCTTCTACGCAAGCAACCGCCAAGGAAAGCACCCGCCCCCATAGAACAGGAAGCGCTTTAAGCAACCACCCGCCCCCGGAAGAAGAAGAAAAAACGCGCGGATATCACCGTACGTTTCATTTCCTGTTTACATCTGTAAAGACCACAAAATGGCTCCTACAAAGGACAAGGATCCGGTTCATAAAAAGACGCAATCTCTCCATCCGCACACGGATTACTACCGTATTTCACAGCAACTGATATTCCTGTGGAATGGGAGCACGTACGGTGAATATTCGCACCACAGGGAATGAGAAGTCATCCTTCACTGTGGTTCTAGCTTGCCATGCTAATGGCCAGAAACTTCCTCCCATGGTGATATTCAAAAGGAAGACCTTGCCAAAAGAGACCTTTCCAGCCGGCGTCATCATAAAAGCTAACTCGAAGGGATGGATGGATGAAGAAAAGATGAGCGAGTGGTTAAGGGAAGTTTACGCGAAGAGGCCGGGTGGCTTTTTTCACACAGCTCCGAAGGCGAACACACCTTCACTAAGACGGGCAGATAGCGCCGGTCGACATACGCCAACATCTGCCAGTGGATCGTAAATGCCTGGGCAGATAGTTTCGGTCACAACTGTGGTCCGAGCTTTCCGGAAGGCAGGATTCACAGAACTGCTGCACAACAACAGCGACACTGAATCCGATGACTTCGACGAGGCGGAGCCGGCCATTTTTGGATCCCACGCTTGCGCAACTTTTCAATTCGGACACCGAAGACGAAGAATTCGAAGGATTTACGAATGAAGAATAACTTCAGAAGGTGAGCGCTATGTTTATTTTGTGTGTTGTGACATTAACGTTCGAGCAACATTATGTTGCTATTTATTGCTCTACACCATTTTGAATTTTACTATGTTTGTGATTGCACATTTGCGTACATTTTGGGACAGAGTTGTTAGAACGCTGGTTTTCAATATATTATTAAAGTTTGACTGAACTATCTGACTGTTTTTTTGACATTCACTTTAGCGCAGCGTTTTTTTGACATTCACTTTAGCGCAGCGTAGGCGCGGCTTATAGTCCGGGGCGGCTTATTGGTGGACAAAATTATGAAATATGTAATTCATAGAAGGTGCGGCTAATAATCCGGTGCGCCTTATAGTGCGGAAAATACGGTAATCAGAGCAAAGGGTGTCGATTTTGTAGAAACTAAAATATAAAACATGTTTTCAGTTATTTCATCTTTTTTGTTAAGTACATAACTCCACATGTGTTCATTCATAGTTTTGATGCCTTCAGTGTATAGTTTTCATAGTCATGAAAATAAAGAAAACACATTGAATGAGAAGGTGTGTCCAAACTTTTGGCCTGTACTGTATGTAGGTTGTCATCAATCAGTGTCAATGTGCACACTGGTTCTACCACACACTCAACTCATCCCTTCATCCTGCATGTCCAATCTTGTCGTCTTTATTGCCGCCTCCGAAAGTGTGCGCTACTGCAGAGATTGTTTGTGAGCAGCGATACGGTGGAGCGAGCAGGCGGCCATGCGTCGCTTGACTCAACTGAAGCCAGGCCGACACTTATATGCTGCTGACAAGACCAATACTTTGTTTACTTGACACTTGAATGTGGAAACCAGTGTTCATTTTGACAGCTGTTTTTGATTTAGTTTTAGTCATAGTCTTTTGACGAAAATGTATTTTAGTTTTAGTAATAATTTTGTCATCTAAATTATTCTAGTTTTAGTTGACTAAAATTACAGTAAATTTTGTGAACTAAAATATAAAGTATAACGGACTTTGAAGTTGTCTTGAAATCACTTTTATTAATTATTATTGCAGAGCAAGACTTGCACTCTGTGCATATTTCTATAAGTACATTTCACACTAAACCTTATTGTGTGTTACTATTTTAGCTAAAATTAAGCATTAAAAAAAAAAACGTTGAATAATACATGACTAAAATGGTCACATGAAGAAACAAACTAGTTTTATTCTAAAACAGTGGTTCTTAACCTGGGTTCAATTGAACCCTAGGGGTTCAGTGAGTCGAGCTCAGGGGTTCGGCGGAGGTCAAGACACACCCGACTCATTGTGTTAATAAAAACTTCTCCCTATCGGCGTATTACGGATACGGCAACAGCAGAAGTCAGACTGATTTGCAGGTGTGTAATCTGTTGTGATTTTATGCACTGTGTTGGTTTTGTTGTTTGAACAAGGTGATGTTCATGCACGCTTCATTTTGTGCACCAGTAAAAAAACATGGTAACACTTTAGTATGGGGAGCATATTCACCATTAATTAGTTGCTTATTAACATGCAAATTAGTAACATATTGGCTCTTAATTAGTCATTATTAAATACTTATTAATGCCTTATTCGGCATGGCCTTATTATAAGCCTAACCCTCTAACCCTAACCAAATAGTTCTAAATTAAGACTTTGTTACTTAGAATATGCTCCCCATACTAAAGTGTTACCAAAAACATATAACTTTGTTTTGAAGTTGAAAAAAAACAACATTTTATTTTTCACTAAAGAAGGGTTCGGTGAATGCGCAAATGAAACTGGTGGGGTTCGGTACCTCCAACAAGGTTAAGAACACTGTCCTAGATTGTTGGGCAACCTCGCCTATGGGTACAACAAAAATAGTGGTAGAGTAAGCAGTCTTGCTCCTTCTCGGCTGTCTATAATAGTAACAGTAATTCAGTACAGTATGAATCATTTGGAAATATTAGTTTAAGGCCTACTTGCTGTTGCGTAGATGTCCTGGTGATTAGTCTGAAGTTGGCTCTTCCAATTGGTTGTATTTTTACCGGAGAAAACGAAGCCACCTGGTTTACAATGTGTCTTGTTTACCTTTGCAAAGGTAAAATGTGTCCATATGTCTTCAGAATCAAAATCAGAATCAAAATTGTTTTATTGCCATTGTTTGAGAACGGGCTCACAAACTAGGAATTTTTCTTGGTGCCATCGTGCAACATAAAATACATATAACACAGAATAGGTAATGAAATGAGCTGTAACTGAGCTATCAGATCTTGTTATTGTTCATGTGCCTGATGGCTGAGGGGTAAAAACTGTTCAGGTGGCGGGAGGTGTGGGTCTGGATGGACCGTAATCTCCTGCCTGAGGGGAGAAGGGAGAATAGTTTGTGTCCAGGGTGAGAAGAGTCAGCTGTGATCCGACCCACACGCCTCCTGGTCCTGGAAGAGAACAGGTCCTGGAGGGATGGGAGTTTGCAGCCAATAACCTTCTCAGCAGCACTGATTGACTGTGGCGCCGGGGAACCACATGGTGATGGAGGAGGTGAGGATGGACTCGATGATGGCTGAGTAGAACTGCACCAGCATCTCGGTAGGCACCTTAAGTTTCCTCAGCTGCCGCAGGAAGTACATCCTCTGCTGGGCCTTCTTGATGAGGGAGCTGATGGTTGGCTCCCACTTGAGGTCTTGGGTGATGGTGGTGCCCAGGAAACGGAAGGAGTCCGCGATGGAGACGGGGGTCAGAGAGTCAATCAGGGTGGGGGGGGGGCTGTGACTTTCCTGAAGTCCATGATCATCTCCACTGTCTTCTGGGCGTTCAGCTCAAGGTTGTTGAGGCTGCACCATGACGCTAGCCGGTCCACCTCTCTCCTGTAGGCGGACTCGTCGCCTTCCGAGATGGAAGATTCTCTTCCCTCCAGGTGTAAAATACATTTTGTAATGATGTGTGTAACAGTACAGTAAAGATGTAACAGAGATAGTACCTAGCTTTTTCGCAGCAGCGAGAGGCAGCAGACTTTTCCGGACTAGCAGCTGTTGAGGAGCCGCTAGTTCATAGTGCCTTTAGCCTCCCATTTGTCATGACTTGTCTTGTTTTTGGTGTATTCATTCCATATGTTTAGTAAGTATTTATGCTGCCAGCACTTATTTTCCTTCGTTTGACCTTTTTCATTATTAGAAGCGCTCATCAATGGCACTTGCCTCTGATTGATTGGTGATCAGGAGGCTCACCTGTTCCTGATCACTAATCAGATAGCTTTTTACAGTATACCGGTGTCTGCCTACCTATGGCTGCAGGTTCATTGTTCACCTTTGGCGGCGGTTACGTTTGTTGTTTGCTTTTTCATATTGTTTTTGTTTTATGTTAGTTTAGAGCTACCTCATATGTTTAAGCTTATTTAATCTAAGCTTTTTCCTTGGGCTTCCCGCAAGCTTCCCAAGCGACAACACCATTTTTACCTGCAAACTGCTTTTTATCACTCTGGATCCAGGGAACACGACCACTGCTGCAATGCGACTTGAATGCAACACCATGTTTACATTTTGTAAACGACTTGACTAAAATACAAGAAAAGACCAACCTTGTGTGCTTATTGGAGGATATTAAATGTTAATTGGCTGTCCCACTTAACAAACATTTAAATGCTTGCAAATATCATCAGATACTCGTTTTTTCGATGATACTGGGCCAAAATCTATCTGAGTCATACATGCTCTTACATATACAGTACATGTAAATAAATATATATGGTATGTGTAAAAACAAAAAGAGGGCAAAACCCCAAAATATTAAAGTAAAATGCATTGAATAAGACAAAACAATAAAACAAGTAAAATACAATTTAATTTAGAACAATATTTTTTCTATTGATAAGAAAGGCAGAGAATATTTGCAACTTCTGCCCTGGTGAGCCGACAGTTAAGATGTGACTTTGAAAATTGACTGCTAATACAATAATAAAATATCAGACGGTTATAGTAGTATATAGTTTGACCCATAAACAGATAATTTTCTATAAGTGAACTGGTTTGGAGATTGGAACAAATTCTGGGCGAAACATTAAAGATTCTGCTGTCGTCTACAAAAAGACTGAAAGTAAAACTGAATTTTCACTTACCTTTCCTTGCAGGTGATTCACCTGTGTTTTCACTCTTGTTCTGCCCCGAGCAGTATTTAC